>NC_091294.1:79496249-79796249 GCF_038502225.1 Cherax quadricarinatus
AGTATATCTGGTATCTTATTTTCATTAATAAGATATCTTGACATGTCACATAGGTTATTATACTGTCTGTCTCTGTATTCCTCAATAAGTGGACAATTAAGCACATAGTGTTCAAGACAGTGACCATATGCCTGATCACATAATTTACATTTAGTTTGATCATCATCTGTGTGTCTCCCAAACTGCCAGAAGCACTTGTAACCAAGCCTAAGCCTGGCCACTACAACATCAGTCAGTACTTGTAACCAAGCCTAAGCCGGGCCACTACAACATCAGTCAGTACTTGTAACCAAGCCTAAGCCTGGCCACTACAACACCAGTCAGTACTTGTAACCAAGCCTAAGCCTGGCCACTACAACATCAGTCAGTGTTCACATTGCACGTTGCTCCATAAACATACTTATCTACATTCATGTAATCATAGTGGGTTATAGATCTACTCAGGCTTCTAACTGCATTCCTATAACAATAATTTTCATTATTTACTTCTCTCCTAATATTATTCCTAATGCTAGACACAGTTATACCAAAGTTATATTCTACATTCTCCTTCTGGGTACTCTTCTTGGCTAACATATCAACTTTATCATGAAGGAGTAATCCAATGTGTGATGGGATCCATACCAATTATACATTAATTCCTTTGTCCCGGATTTTTGAGTATCTATACCTGGCTTCTCCAATGAGCTTGTTGTTGGAGTCATTATATGAGTCAAGAGCCTTCAGTGATGACATAGAATCAATAATGGTGGAGTCAGGCTCAGTGTTATAAGTTAGCTTTAGTGCCATTAGGATTGCAAACAATTCAGTTTGCAGTGCAGAAGTGTATATATAGAGCAGCTGTATAAGAGGACCAACACAGTTGTGGCTCATCCTGGGTCATTCACTCTGAACTGAGAGTTGAAGAGTGATTCTCAACTCTTCCTCTCAAAGTTGTAACTTTAACAATTATCCAAGATTAGGCATACCCATCGGCCTACTTTCCTCTAGGCCTGTGCAAGCCTTAGACCTCAGTCAGAGCTGTGTTCTCATGTTCAACCTGGAGGGAACAATATATTGAATGTTCTTGCCTGAACCATGGGTCAGTCATGTTTGTGTTGATGTTGCACAAGAAGTGTTGCAGTAGTCTTGCATGATATTGCATGATGTACAGTGTTACATTAGTCTTGCAGGATGTTGCACATGCAGTGTTGCCACAGCCTTGCATGACTGATGTACAGTTTTGCAGTAGCCTTGCATGATTAACATTGCAGTGTTGCAACAGTATTGCATGATGCACAGTGTTACAGTAGCCTTGCATGATGCACAAGCAGTGTTGCAATAGTCTTGCATGATTGATGCACAATGTTGCAGAAGCCTTACATGATTTAATTGATGGAATTTGTCTAATATATGTTATTTGTCTAATATATGTTATTTATAATTAGAGATGGACTACTATATATACAGTCAGTTCTCTTATAAGTTCAACTATATACAGTCAGTTCTCTTATAAGTTCAACTATATACAGTCAGTTCTCTTATAAAGTTCCACTATATACAGTCAGTTCTCTTATAAGTTCAACTATATACAGTCAGTTCTCTTATAAAGTTCAACTATATACAGTCAGTTCTCTTATAAAGTTCCACTATATACAGTCAGTTCTCTTATAAGTTCAACTATATACAGTCAGTTCTCTTATAAGTTCAACTATATACAGTCAGTTCTCTTATAAGTTCAACTATATACAGTCAGTTCTCTTATAAAGTTCAACTATATACAGTCAGTTCTCTTATAAAGTTCCACTGTATACAGTCAGTTTTCTTATAAAGTTCCACTATATACAATCAGTTTTCTTATAAAGTTTCACTGTATACAGTCATTTTTCTTATAAAGTTCCACTATATACAATCGTTGTTGTTGTTGTTGTAGGAAATTCAGTATATTGTATACGATGTATTAATGTACAGGATTCTGGGATGATTTCCTGAGTGGATCTTGATCCAGTGTATTGGAGGGACTGTCTCCCTCTCCTTGGATCAGATGTGATTACCTACCATTGCTGAGGTGCTTTATGGCCCACTTGGATTTAGCTCTTCCTCTTGTAGGTTATACAGGAGCTCTTCAACTTAGGACAGGTTGGTGGGAACTCAACACCATGGTAAGTTGAGGACCTGTATAGCGTAGTGCTGTTGTCGTCACGTGCTTTGATTAGTGTCGTTTACGTTGCAGGTAAAGATCTTGCAGGAGGGCATCACTGGTGACTTGAACAGCGTTGCTGGTGTTGTCAGCAGCAACAACAACATCCAGTTGACTGTCGCCTCCCCGGACGACCACCTGGGCGATGGCGACAGTGTGTCAGCTGGCGATGCCTCGTCTGGGGCGGACAATGTGTCGACTGCGGAGAGTGTGTCGACGGCAGATGTGTCCATGGCAGACAACGTGTCAGTGGCATCGCATGGGTCGGCGTCGACCTCTGTCACTGTCAACATCGAGGCCGAGGAAATGATCGAGAAACTGAAAGGTATGCAGCCTCAGCGATGTCATCTTGGCGCCACCCAGGGGCTCTTGATCCAAGAATGCAGACCTGTCTTCCCCTTCCTAGGATCAAACCTGTAATCTTGGGTGAATCACATCCCTGATAATTCAACACTGGTTTCAGAAGTGGCTTCTGCTAGGTCTCACAAGACCACTACCACACCCTGAGGAGCTCTTGATCAAAGCTCATTACCACCCTAGTCCTCTCACTGTTAATAAGAATATAAAACACACAAGATGATAGTTGACTATTTGTCCTCTGTAATGGGTAGTAATGACCATTTTGTAGTTTAAACTTATAGTTTACTATCAGTATAAGTAAATACTACTACTACTGTGGCAGAAGTAAGCTGGTAGTATACTATTATCAGTATTAGTAGTTACAACAGTAGTAGTAGTACTAAGCTGGTAGTGTACTATCATCAGTATAAGTTGTTACAACAGTAGTGGTAGTACTAAGCTGGTTGTGTACTATCATCAGTATAAGTTGTTACAACAGTAGTGGTAGTACTAAGCTGGTTGTGTACTATCATCAGTATAAGTTGTTACAACAGTAGTAGTAGTACTAAGCTAGTAGTGTACTATCATCAGTATAAGTAGTTACAACAGTAGTAGTAGTACTAAGCTGGTAGTCTACTACCTTCAGCATTTACATAAGCTTTACAAAGCTTACAGTTGATGTTGTAATTTCAACATCTTGTACTGTGCTGTTGTTGCAGGTGATGTTGCAAAGCACAAATCACTGCTGGCACGTTGTATGGACAACATTCGTGGCAACAAGGAACGCATCGCACTGCTGACACAAGAACGTGACCTGGCCACCACCCAGCTGCACGACAAGCTTAAGCTGATTGATCTTATAAAGGTCATTCTTGCTTACACTCTTTCTTGTCTATATTCTCTATTATTACATTATATTATAAAGATCTGTATATAGTCAGTTCTCTCAAAGTTCCACTATATGCAGTCAGTTCTCTGATAAAGTTCCACTATATACAGTCAGTTCTCTGATAAAGTTCCACTATATGCAGTCAGTTCTCTGATAAAGTTCCACTATATACAGTCAGTTCTCTGATAAAGTTCCACTATACAGTCAGTTGTGTGTTACGTTCTTACTGTTCTCAGGAGGATCATGTTAGAGAACTGGAGTCGTTAAGGACGAGCATGGAGTCCTCGGCACTCAGCATGGCCGAGACCAAGAAACAACTCTTTGAGGAACTACAGGCCAAGGAGGCTGAGGCTGAGCGATGTAAACAAGCGACAACGACGCTGGAGCGGCAGCTGGACGAGGAGAGAGATCGCTGGCACCACGAACTACACTCCATGCAACAGGAACTGCACTCCACACAACAGGAACTACAAGCCACCCAACAGGAACTGCAGGCAAACCAACAGGAACTACTAGGGAAGGAACAGGAACTACATACCTTACAACAGGAACTACAAGCCAACCAACAGGAACTACACACTGTTCAACAGGAGTTACAAGTCAGACAACAGGAGCTGGAAGAGAAGGATGCAGGTGTTCAGGTAAACATATTACCACAACTTTGTTGTAAGGAAATGGAGCTTCCATCCCCTTCCTTGGATCAAACCTAGTATAGTGGTACCTTGACTTATGAGTTTAATTCGTTCCGTGACTGAGCTTGTAACTCAATTTGCTTGTATGTCAAATAAATTTTCCTCATTGAAATTATTTGAAATGCCATTAATCCGTTCCAGCCCCCCAAAAACCATCCCAGTTTTTTTGTTACTGGTTTTTAAATATGAAAAATGTATTTATAAATAAGAAATATTGTATAAAAACATAATAAAACATGAAAAAGAGAATGTAAAGAAATAAACTTGTTTTATAATGTGTATTTACCTTGGAGATCAGACAGCTTGGGCTGACGAAAGATGCTGGTGGAGGTGGAGGCTGGAAAAGACAGGCAGAGGAGATAAGCTTAATCTAGCTTAACTTATTTGCTACACTCTTCACTACTCTACCTACCACTATCACTACTCCACCCACCACCCTCACTACCTCCCACCACTATCATTACTCCACCCACCACTATCACTACTCTACCCACCACTATAACTACCCACCACCTTCACTACCCACTACTATTGCTACTCCACCCACTGCTATCAATACACCCACCACCATTACTACTACACTCACCACCATCTCTACTCCACCCACTACTATCACTACTCCACCCACAACTATCACTACTCCACCCACCACCATCTCTACTACAAGCATCACCCTCACTACTCCACCTATCACCATTACTACTCCACCCACCACCATCTCTGCTATACCCACTACTATCACTACTACACCCACCACCCTCACTACTCCACCCACCACCAATACTACTACACTCGCCACCATCTCTAATCCATCCACTACTATCACTACTCCACCCACTACCATCTCTACTACAACCACCATCCTCACTACTATACCCACCACCATATCTACTCCACCCACCATTATCACTACTCCATCCACCACCATTGTTGAGAGGGTTCGTGGAGATATGATGGTTGGAGATAAACACACTTGTTGGATGGTAACACTTATATTAGCAGAGTGTGAGAAGGGGAGCCCAGCCTGCCTGTCCTGTTGCCTGTAGGTCTACGCGTGAAGTGAGGAAGAGGCAGAGCGCCCAACGCTCACATGCGGCATCACATGATGTCACACATGCTAGCCACTGAGCCTAGCAAGGGGTCAACTATGTAAAACATATGGATGGTACTAACTATGATACTCAGATAACATATACATATACAGGGGTTCAGCAACTATGCTGACAGCTTGGTCATGTTACTTATGTCGTCTCGACATACCATACTATGTTATAGGCTGAACAGGCAGGTGGCTCTGGACTGATTCTATACAATAGCAAAGACATATGTAACTTAGAACTAATGGATGGCATTGTAATGGGTGGTAACATAATGCATTACAAATTATAAGAACAAATCATAGTACAGTGGAGCCCCGGTTAACGATATTTTTTCACTCCAGAAGTATGTTCAGGTGCCAGTACTGACCGAATTTGTTCCCATAAGGAATATTGTGAAGTAGATTAGTCCATTTCAGACCCCCAAACATACACGTACAAATGCACTTACATAAATACACTTACATAATTGGTCACATTCGGAGGTGATCGTTATGCGGGGGTCCACTATATAATAAAAGACGGAATTGATTGGCGATCTGTATTCATGCACTCTATGGATTCTTAGGAAGAATATGTACATTTACAAAGGTGAAAGTAATTAACAGCAAAGACAGACCAGACGCACTCAGGTCATACCGCTAAATCTCAGAATTCGGAGGGAACGTGAACACACACACAAAAAAAAAAATTCTGAAAACTGATCAGCTAATAATAAACACACAGTTGACAACTTCATTCATCTTGGACATCTAATTGTACAGGCTATGTACATTTAAACCCAACTCTGTGAAGGTAATATTTACACATGCAGAATGGTTATCATCTTTGCGAGGATTGAATTCTTTTGCAATGGCTAACACATGCCTTGACTGAAGGAGATCTGAACTAACCCAGGTGACTAAACCCAGTACTCAAGCAAGCCACGTGAGTTCCAGCCTTCACCATCGCTTTGTGCTTCCAGTTCCAAGCCGTCCTGAGTGTTTATACCATCCCTGTGGTGTTGTGGTATTTTGTGGGTTTTTAAGCCAGCCTGGATTAGAATATTTTCGTGCCTAGTGTGGGTGTACCCAGAGCACATGGGTTATGCTGCTTATCCAGTAGGCCTAGCCACCATGCAGCATCCCACCGCAGCCACCATTTGTTGAGAGGGTTCGTGGAGATATGATGGTTGGTTGGTAACACTTATATTAACAGAGTGTGAGAAGGGGAGCCCAGCCTGCCTGTCCTGTTGCCTGTAGGTCTACGTGTGAAGTGAGGAAGAGGCAGAGCGCCCAATGCTCACTTGCGGCATCACGTGATGTCACACATGCTAGCCACTGAGCCTAGCAAGGGGTCAACTATGTAAAACATATGGATGGTACTATGATACTCAGATAACATATACATATACAGGGGATCAGCAACTATGCTGACACCATCACTACTCCACCCACCACCATCACTACTCCACCCACCACCATCTCTGCTCCACCCATCACTATCACTACTACACCCACCACCCTCACTACTCCACCCACCACCATCTTTACTACAACCACCACTATCACTACTCCATCCACCACCATCACTACTCCACCCACCACCATCACTACTCCACCCATCACCATTACTACACCCACCACTATCACTACTCCATCCACTATCACTACTCCATCCACCACCATCACTAGTCCACCCACCACCATCACTACTCCACACCACCATCATTGCTTCACCTACCACTGTCAGTACTCCACCCACTGAAGGAACCTCTGTGAGGCAGGTAAATATCACATAGGCCTTCCTTAATGTTTTGGAAAAACTCTTTGAGTGTTGAAATAGAGGTTACCTCTTCCCCGGATTTATACGAGAACCAAACAAGGGACAAGGTGCCTCACTACAATCTGGGATTAGTGTGGGAGTATTATCCTTCCAGTTATGTCTTGGAAGAGCAAGTGGGATGGGACGAAGTACCTGGCATTCCTCTGGGTACAGAGGTGGATTTGGCTTCAGATAAGCTGCCAACTAGAGGCAGCGTATCCGAAGCTTGCTCGTAACTTGGATTTTCGCTCGCAACTCAAAGCAGAAAACTGACTGAGCGATGGCTTGTAACTCGGAAAACTCGTAAGTTGGGGCACTCGTAAGTCAAGGTACCACTGTAATCCTTTACCACTATAGCACTTATCACTGTTAATTTACAGAGTAAACTCTCGTTATAATGGTCAAATAGACAAGATTGTTTGAGTGTCCATTAACCTCTTCATTATTGGGATGCCTGAAGTGAAATTTGCTCTAAATGTCCAAAAAATTAAAAATACAGTGGAACCCCTGCATCCACTGATTCTGTATCCGAGGTTTAGTTATCCATGGTTTACTGTGGCCCAGAAATGCCTCTTAATTTTGCATAATAATTGCCCCAAAGTGCATAAGTAGTGACAGTTGTTCAAAGTCTAAGAGAAGCTGTGAAGTGCTTCCCATCAGTGAAAAGTGATAATTCTCCACTTATTGTGACTAATTTATCAATTAAACTTTATAATAGGTATGTATAATCCTTATATATGGGGTTTACTACTATCCAGGCCAGGTCCTTGGAACATATCAGGGGGTTCTATTGTATATGTTTATCTTCCTGTAATTGTTTTACATGATGGTAGGATTGTTTTACATGATGGTAGGATTGTTTTACACAATGGTAGGATTGTTTTACACGATGGTAGGATTGTTTTACACAATGGTAGGATTGTTTTACACGATGGTAGGATTGTTTTACACAATGGTAGGATTGTTTTACACGATGGTAGGATTGTTTTACATGATGGTAGGATTGTTTTACATGATGGTAGGATTGTTTTACATGATGGTAGGATTGTTTTACATGATGGTAGGATTGTTTTACACGATGGTAGGATTATTTTACATGATGGTAGGATTGCTTGTGTCTTTTTTCTGTCTCATAAACATGCCAGATTTCAGGTACGTCTTGCTACTTCTACTTAGACTTAGGTCACACTACACATACATGTACAAGCATGTATACACATGTATACACACCCCTCTGGGTTTTCTTCTATTTTGTTTATTTCTTCTTATCTTTATGGGCAAGTGGAACAGAATTCTTCCTCCGTAAGCCATGCGTGTCGTAAGAGGCGACTAAAATGCCGGGAGCAAGGGGCTAGTAACCCCTTTCCTGTATATATTACTAAATTTTAAAAGAAAAACTTTTGTTTTTCTTTTTAAATTTAGAAGAACTTTTGTTTTTCTTTTTAGGTCACCCAACCTTTGTGTGATGTAGCCAGTTTGTTAAAAAAAAAAAAAAAAAAAATTCTGAAATAATAAGAATGTTTTTCCAAAAGCAACGACACCAAAAGTACAAACTTAGATTAAAAACTTATGGAGTTATGCTGGTGCAGAGTTGGCAGTCTGGCCGTGATTTATACACTGGCCAGTTGACCAAACTCTTAGCTATCTCACTAATATATCTTCCATTCTATGGATTTGGCACAAGAAACTGACCTTTCAACTATTTCAACTACCTAATAAAGTGGTCAGAAGTTGGTAACTTAGCCAGTTTAAAAATAGGGTCTGGAGAGGCCTCTCCTATATTACACTCACATTATATTTTCAATTCTTATTCACCAGAATTAATTTTTACTCTATTTCTTGGGTAATAAATTATAACCAGGAATGATTGGTCATGGTTTACAGCCTACCAATAATTGAATTAAGCCTATTAACAACCCATAAACCAGACTGGGGGTTGTAAAAGGGCCTTGCCTGTCCTCTGGAATATTGACAAAAAGTGAATATTTCTGTTACTTTGAGCTCACTTTCAAGCTACTTCTAGTCCTGAAACCAGTCAAAACCATCTCTGTTTCAGTCAGTATAACCATAAAAACCATCTGTTGGGCCAAAAAAATGCCATAATACCTTAACCGGTGCCACATGATTGGAAGCCGGGCATAATTGAAAACCACCACAATAGTGGAATGCCGTGAAGCAAGGCCGTCTACTACTTGATATATAATTATGCAAAAATTGCAAACAAGCAATACAAGATGCAAAACAACCACAGGAGGAGTTGAATGATGGCTCTAATCCTTTCTTGTTTAATTTAACACATCAGGAGCTTGCAATGTTGCAGAAAAGAGGAAGTCCAAGCGGATGCTTCCTCTGAAACATATTTTCTTGGACTTATTCTTCTTTTCTGCAACATTTCAAGCTCTTGATGTATTGATTGCAACAAGGTCTAGAGCTATCATTCAACTCCCATATGATTGTTGTACATCTTAATATTTCATGCTGTTAGTATATTTCAGTTCTTTTTTGTCAGGAACTTGAGTTGATGGCTTCTACTCAGGAAGCGGAAGAAGAGGTGCGGGAAGATACCATAGCGGCAATCAAGCAGCAAGTTGAAGCCAAGATATTTCAACTGGAAGCCCGGGTTCAGGAGCTGAAAGAGTCGAGGACTCAACTGGAGACCCAGCTAGTGGAAATAGATAAAACCAACACACATCTGGAGGACAAGGTGCGCAAGTTGACCGGCGAGAAACATGAAATCAAGATGAATGCTGAAGCATCGGAAAATGGCAGGAGAGAATTGAAGCTGGAGCTTGTTATGCTTGAGGAGGTTAAGCTTGAGCTAGAAGCTCAGGTCACAGGCCTCAAGGGCACCACAAGTAAGCTTGAAGAGCAGGTTGAAGACTTGACCGGTCACAATGAACGATTGAAAGATGAATTGATTGAGCTTCAACAAGCTCACTCTGCTTCCCAGAAACAGGTGAAAGAGCTGCAAGAAGCTCACTCTACCTCACAGAAACAGGTGGAAGAGCTGCAAGAAGCTCACTCTGCCTCACAGAAACAGGTGGAAGAGCTGCAAGAAGCTCACTCTGCCTCACAGAAACAGGTGGAAGAGCTGCAAGAAGCTCACTCTGCCTCACAGAAACATCTGGAAGAGCTGCAAGAAGCTCACTCTGCCTCACAGAAACAGGTGGAAGAGCTGCAAGAAGCTCACTCTGCCTCACAGAAACAGGTGGAAGAGCTGCAAGAAGCTCACTCTGCCTCACAGAAACAGGTGGAAGAGCTTCAACAAGCTCACTCTACCTCACAGAAACAGGTAGAAGAGCTGCAAGAAGCTCACTCTGCCTCACAGAAACAGGTAAAAGAACTTCAACAAGCTCACTCTACCTCACAGAAACAGGTAGAAGAGCTGCAAGAAGCTCACTCTGCCTCACAGAAGCAGGTGGAAGAGCTTCAACAAGCTCACTCTACCTCACAGAAACAGGTAGAAGAACTGCAAGAAGCTCACTCTGCCTCACAGAAACAGGTAAAAGAGCTTCAACAAGCTCACTCTGCCTCACAGAAACAGGTGGAAGAGCTTCAACAAGCTTACTCTGCTTCCCAGAAACAGGTAAAAGAGCTTCAACAAGCTCACTCTGCCTCACAGAAACAGGTGGAAGAGCTGCAAGAAGCTCACTCTACCTCACAGAAACAGGTAAAAGAGCTTCAACAAGCTCACTCTGCCTCACAGAAACAGGTAGAAGAGCTGCAAGAAGCTCACTTTGCCTCACAGAAACAGGTGGAAGAGCTGCAAGAAGCTCACTCTACCTCACAGAAGGACTTAGAAAAGCTTGATCTAGCTCACTCTATATTGTTAGAGGTGTCAAAGGTAGCTTCCCAAAGGTTCTCCAATCTAAATGAAGAGAAAGAAAAATTGACTCATCATTTAGAAGTCAGTCAGAAGGGAAACGACGAACTTCAGTTGACCTTAGAGCGAATGGAAGCGGAAAAAGATCACATCACCGTTGACTTGCAGAGCATGGAAAGAATCGTAGCAGAACTACAGACCAAAGTTGCTGATTTGGACAGAAAATTGAAGTCTGGTGCTGAGGAATGCGCTCAATTGAGCGAGGCAATCCGTGAGAAGGATTCTGCCTTGATGGAGATGGAAAGGGAGAAGCGGTCACTGGTGGAAGAGGCTGGGTGCGCCAGGCTAGAGAACAAACGGATTGCTGGCGAGTTGAAGCAGACCAAGTCTGACAAAGAGTCCGCCAACCAGAGACTTTCCGCTCTCCAGGTGGAAATTGAAACGCTCAAGTCTGAAAAAGAGGAACTGAACTTAAAGCTTCAAAGCTCCAAGCAGGATGAATACAAACAGAAAATAGAGGAATACAAACAGGAAACAGATGAATACAAACAGAAAATAGAGGAATACAAACAGGATACAGATAAATACAAGCAGAAAATAGAGGAATGCAGACAGGAAATAGACACATACAAACAGAAAATGGAGGAATACAAACAGGAAGCAGAAGAATACAAAGAGAAAATAGAGGAATACAAAGAGAAAGTAGACAGCCTAAATTTCCAGTTACAAGAACAGGAAGAACAGAGGAATGAATACAAACTTAATGTCACAAACTTGGCCGAGCAAAACACTGAACTTTGTCAGAATATAAGTGAACTTAAGAATGAATTGAAGCTTAAAGAATTGATGGTTAAGAACGTGGAGAACTTGCAGACAGAGAACAGTGAGTTGAACAATCGTTTGGCCCATCTGGAAGAATGCGTGAATGAGCAGAAAGTAGCAAAGAGAACAGCCACGAACGAGAAGAACAAGCTTACTGAACAGCTGGATAAAGTTGAACGAGAGAACACCAGACTGGCGGCCAAGGTCGAATTCGCGACCGACCGAGTAACAAGGCTGGAGAATGAGCTTTCTGTGACCCAGACACAGCTGAAGAACAAGGAAGAACACAATGCCAAGATAATGCTGCAACTAAGAACTTCACAGAGTGAAATAACGAAAGTGAAGGAGAAATACAGAGAACTAGAACAAAATAATGAAACGTTATGTAAAGAAAAAGAACAAACAATAGAAGAACAGAACAAGAAAATAATGGAAAAAGAACAGTTAATAGGAGAACAGAACAAGAAAATAACAGAGAAAGAACAAACAACATTGGAACAGAACAAGAAAATTGTCGAACTCAAAAATAGAGTCTTAGAATTAGAAAGCAAAGTGAAAGCTAGGGAAAGCAAAATAGAAAGCTTACTACAGGAACTTTCAGAATTAGAAAGCAAAGTGAAAGCCAGAGAAAGTGAAATAGATAGCTTACTACAGAAAATTTCAGAATTAGAAATCAAAATGAAAGCGAGAGAAAGCAAAATAGAAAGCTTGCTACAGGAGAAGAAAGTGATGCTTAGTGAACTGGGAGAGAAAGTTGAAGCATTAGAAAGAGAAGTAGAGGAGAAAGAGAGAAAGTTGAGGGAAAGAACTAGAGAATATGTGATAAAGATGGAAGAGGTGGAAGAGGTGATAAAGGAGGATAAGAAAGCTTGGGAAGTTAAGCTAGAAAGCTGTCAGCAGGAGAAGCTTAAGCTGGAGGAGAAAGTGAGAGAGCTTTCACTTTCTCTCAGACAGAAAGATGAGCTTATTTTCACTAAGGTGAGAGTGCTGTGTAGGTATAACAGTGTGTGTAGGTCTAATAGTAGTGCTGTGTAGGCCTAACAGCAGGTATTGTGTAAGTCTAACAACAGGTGCTCTGTAGGTCTAACAGAAGCTGCTGAGTAGGCCTAACAGCAGGTGTTGTGCAGACATAACAGCAGTGCTGTGTTGGTCTAACATGAGGTGCTGTGTAGGTGTAACAGCAGGGCTGTGTAGGTTTAACAGCAGGTGTTGTGTAGGTGTAACAGCAGTGCTGTGCAGGTCTAACAAGTCTAACAAGAAGAGGTCTAACAAGTGTTGTATAGGTCTAACAACTGCTATATGAGCCTAACAACTGCTATGTAGGCCTATCGTGGGAAGTACTCTGTCATAACAATAATGATATTAATATACTAATAATAACAGTAATACTACAAATAATAATAGATGTTACTAAAGTATGGAACAGGTTGGAGTATATATGTATATATATATATATATATATATATATATATATATATATATATATATATATATATATATATATATATATATATATATATATATATATATATATATATATATATATATATATATATATATATATATATATATATATATATATATATATATATATATATATATATATATATATATATATATATATATATATATATATATAATGTCGTGCCGAATATGTAAAACTGGTCAATTAGCAAGAACTCATTTAAAATTAAGTTCTTTCTAAAATTTTCTCTTATACGTTTAAAGATATATTTTTTTCATTAATGTTGATGTAAAAATTTATAATTTTGCACCAAAAGAATATTAGAAAACTTACCTAACCTTATAACAAGGGCAATTTATTTTAGCCTAACCCAACTAAATATATTTTAAATTTGTTTACAATAATTTAATGCTAAACAAACACAGTGAAATATATTTTTTTCGTTAGGTTCAGTATTATTTTGGCGAAATTATTGCATACACAAATTTTCGCTTGTCCTATATGGCAAGATGAGAGTTGCTATTTAAGCCAAGATGGCAAGTTCTGCCTATTCGGCACGACATATATATATATATTATATACAGTATATATATATATATATATATACATATATATATATATATATATATATATATATATATATATATATATATATATATATATATACAAGTTAAGAAAGCCTAGAGAACAAATGGATTTGTCAGTTAAAAATAGGAGAGGAGAGTTATTAAATGGAGAGTTAGAGGTATTGGGAAGATGGAAGGAATATTTTGAGGAATTGTTAAATGTTGATGAAGATAGGGAAGCTGTGATTTCGTGTATAGGGCAAGGAGGAATAACATCTTGTAGGAGTGAGGAAGAGCCAGTTGTGAGTGTGGGGGAAGTTCGTGAGGCAGGAGGTAAAATGAAACAGGTGGGGATATAGTTTTGGAGTGGTTGGTGCAATTATTTAATAAATGTATGGAAGAGGGTAAGGTACCTAGGGATTGGCAGAGAGCATGCATAGTTCCTTTGTATAAAGGCAAAGGGGATAAAAGAGATTGCAAAAATTATAGGGGGATAAGTCTGTTGAGTGTACCTGGTAAAGTGTATGGTAGAGTTATAATTGAAAGAATTAAGAGTAAGACGGAGAATAGGATAGCAGATGAACAAGGAGGCTTTAGGAAAGGTAGGGGGTGTGTGGACCAGGTGTTTACAGTGAAACATATAAGTGAACAGTATTTAGATAAGGCTAAAGAGGTCTTTGTGGCATTTATGGATTTGGAAAAGGCGTATGACAGGGTGGATAGGGGGGCAATGTGGCAGATGTTGCAAGTGTATGGTGTAGGAGGTAGGTTACTGAAAGCAGTGAAGAGTTTTTACGAGGATAGTGAGGCTCAAGTTAGAGTATGTAGGAAAGAGGGAAATTTTTTCCCAGTAAAAGTAGGCCTTAGACAAGGATGTGTGATGTCACCGTGGTTGTTTAATATATTTATAGATGGGGTTGTAAGAGAAGTAAATGCGA
This sequence comes from Cherax quadricarinatus, assembly GCF_038502225.1. Lineage (NCBI taxonomy): Eukaryota > Metazoa > Arthropoda > Malacostraca > Decapoda > Parastacidae > Cherax > Cherax quadricarinatus. Next base: position 79,510,863 of record NC_091294.1, read on the forward strand.
GGGTCTTGGCAAGAGGCGTGGAGTTAAAAGATAAAGAATCACACACAAAGTGGGAGTTGTCACAGCTGCTCTTTGCTGATGACACTGTGCTCTTGGGAGATTCTGAAGAGAAGTTGCAGAGATTGGTGGATGAATTTGGTAGGGTGTGCAAAAGAAGAAAATTAAAGGTGAATACAGGAAAGAGTAAGGTTATGAGGATAACAAAAAGATTAGGTGATGAAAGATTGAATATCAGATTGGAGGGAGAGAGTATGGAGGAGGTGAACGTATTCAGATATTTGGGAGTGGACGTGTCAGCGGATGGGTCTATGAAAGATGAGGTGAATCATAGAATTGATGAGGGAAAAAGAGTGAGTGGTGCACTTAGGAGTCTGTGGAGACAAAGAACTTTGTCCTTGGAGGCAAAGAGGGGAATGTATGAGAGTATAGTTTTACCAACGCTCTTATATGGGTGTGAAGCGTGGGTGATGAATGTTGCAGCGAGGAGAAGGCTGGAGGCAGTGGAGATGTCATGCCTGAGGGCAATGTGTGGTGTGAATATAATGCAGAGAATTCGTAGTTTGGAAGTTAGGAGGAGGTGCGGGATTACCAAAACTGTTGTCCAGAGGGCTGAGGAAGGGTTGTTGAGGTGGTTCGGACATGTAGAGAGAATGGAGCGAAACAGAATGACTTCAAGAGTGTATCAGTCTGTAGTGGAAGGAAGGCGGGGTAGGGGTCGGCCTAGGAAGGGTTGGAGGGAGGGGGTAAAGGAGGTTTTGTGTGCGAGGGGCTTGGACTTCCAGCAGGCATGTGTGAGCGTGTTTGATAGGAGTGAATGGAGACAAATGGTTTTTAATACTTGACGTGCTGTTGGAGTGTGAGCAAAGTAACATTTATGAAGGGATTCAGGGAAACCGGCAGGCCGGACTTGAGTCCTGGAGATGGGAAGTACAGTGCCTGCACTCTGAAGGAGGGGTGTTAATGTTGCAGTTTAAAAACTGTAGTGTAAAGCACCCTTCTGGCAAGACAGTGATGGAGTGAATGATGGTGAAAGTTTTTCTTTTTCGGGCCACCCTGCCTTGGTGGGAATCGGCCGGTGTGATAATAAAAAAAAAAAATATATATATATACATATATATATATATATATATATATTATATATATTTATATATATACATATATATACATATATATATATATATATATATATTTGTAGGTAGTAGGTTGGTAGACAGCAACCACCCAGGGAGGTACTACCGTCCTGCCAAGTGAGTGTAAAACGAAGCCTGTGATTGTTTTACATGATGGTAGGATTGCTGATGTCTTTTGTCTGTCTCATAAATATGCAAGATTACAGGCATGTCTTGCTACTTCTACTTACACTTAGGTCACACTACACATACATGTACACATTTATTTATACACACTCATCTGAGTTTTCTTTGATTTTATCTTAATAGTTCTTGGTCTTATTAATTTTCCTTTTATATCCATGGGGAAGTGGAATAAGAATCTTTCCTCCGTAAGCCATGCGTGTTGTAAAAGTCAACTAAAATGCCGGGAACAATGGGCTAGTAACCCCTTTTCCTGTAAAGATTACTAAAAAGAATAAGAAGAAGAAAATTGTCAAAGTGGGAAGTCTGAATGTGCGTGGATGTTGTGCAGATGATAAGAAAGAGATGATTGTGGATGTTATGAATGAGAAGAAGCTGGATGTCCTGGCTTTAAGTGAAACAAAGCTGAAGGGGGTGGGAGAGTTTCAGTGGAGAGGAATAAATGGGATTAGGTCAGGGGTTTCAAATAGAGTTAGAGCTAAAGAAGGAGTAGCAATAATGTTGAAGGATAAGCTATGGCAGGAAAAGAGGGACTATAAATGTATTAATTCAAGGATTATGTGGAGTAAAATAAAGATTGGATGTGAAAAGTGGGTTATAATAAGCGTGTATGCACCTGGAGAAGAGAGAAGTGTAGAGGAGAGAGAGAGATTTTGGGAAATGTTGAGTGAATGCGTGGGGAGTTTTGAATCAAGTGTGAGAGTAATGGTGGTTGGGGATTTTAATGCTAAAGTGGGTAAAAATGTTATGGAGGGAGTAGTAGGTAAATTTGGGGTGCCAGGGGTAAATGTAAATGGGGAGCCTTTAATTGAGCTATGTGTAGAAAGAAATTTGGTAATAAGTAATACATATTTTATGAAAAAGAGGATAAATAAATATACAAGGTATGATGTAGCACGTAATGAAAGTAGTTTATTAGATTATGTATTGGTGGATAAAAGGTTGATGGGTAGGCTCCAGGATGTACATGTTTATAGAGGGGCAACTGATATATCGGATCATTATTTAGTTGTAGCTACAGTTAGAGTAAGAGGTAGATGGGAAAAGAGGAAGGTGGCAACAACAAGTAAGAGGGAAGTGAAAGTGTATAAACTAAGGGAGGAGGAAGTTCGGGTGAGATATAAGCGACTATTGGCAGAAAGGTGGGCTAGTGCAAAGATGAGTAGTGGGGGGGTTGAAGAGGGTTGGAATAGTTTTAAAAATGCAGTATTAGAATGTGGGGCAGAAGTTTGTGGTTATAGGAGGGTGGGGGCAGGAGGAAAGAGGAGTGATTGGTGGAATGATGAAGTAAAGGGTGTGATAAAAGAGAAAAAGGTAGCTTATGAGAGGTTTTTACAAAGCAGAAGTGTTATAAGAAGAGCAGAGTATATGGAGAGTAAAAGAAAGGTAAAGAGAGTGGTGAGAGAGTGCAAAAGGAGAGCAGATGATAGAGTGGGAGAGGCACTGTCAAGAAATTTTAATGAAAATAAGAAAAAATTTTGGAGTGAGTTAAACAAGTTAAGAAAGCCTAGGGAAAATATGGATTTGTCAGTTAAAAACAGAGTAGGGGAGTTAGTAGATGGGGAGATGGAGGTATTGGGTAGATGGCGAGAATATTTTGAGGAACTTTTAAATGTTAAGGAAGAAACAGAGGCAGTAATTTCATGCACTGGTCAGGGAGGTATACCATCTTTTAGGAGTGAAGAAGAGCAGAATGTAAGTGTGGGGGAGGTACGTGAGGCATTACGTAAAATGAAAGGGGGTAAAGCAGCTGGAACTGATGGGATCATGACAGAAATGTTAAAAGCAGGGGGGGATATAGTGTTGGAGTGGTTGGTACTTTTGTTTAATAAATGTATGAAAGAGGGGAAGGTACCTAGGGATTGGCAGAGAGCATGTATAGTCCCTTTATATAAAGGGAAAGGGGACAAAAGAGACTGTAAAAATTATAGAGGAATAAGCTTACTGAGTATACCAGGAAAAGTGTACGGTAGGGTTATAATTGAAAGAATTAGAGGTAAGACAGAATGTAGGATTGCGGATGAGCAAGGAGGTTTTAGAGTGGGTAGGGGATGTGTAGATCAGGTGTTTACATTGAAGCATATATGTGAACAGTATTTAGATAAAGATAGGGAAGTTTTTATTGCATTTATGGATTTAGAAAAGGCATATGATAGAGTGGATAGAGGAGCAATGTGGCAGATGTTGCAAGTATATGGAATAGGTGGTAAGTTATTAAATGCTGTAAAGAGTTTTTATGAGGATAGTGAGGCTCAGGTTAGGGTGTGTAGAAGAGAGGGAGACTACTTCCCGGTAAAAGTAGGTCTTAGACAGGGATGTGTAATGTCACCATGGTTGTTTAATATATTTATAGATGGGGTTGTAAAGGAAGTAAATGCTAGGGTGTTTGGGAGAGGGGTGGGATTAAATTATGGGGAATCAAATTCAAAATGGGAATTGACACAGTTACTTTTTGCTGATGATACTGTGCTTATGGGAGATTCTAAAGAAAAATTGCAAAGGTTAGTGGATGAGTTTGGGAATGTGTGTAAAGGTAGAAAGTTGAAAGTGAACATAGAAAAGAGTAAGGTGATGAGGGTGTCAAATGATTTAGATAAAGAAAAATTGGATATCAAATTGGGGAGGAGGAGTATGGAAGAAGTGAATGTTTTCAGATACTTGGGAGTTGACGTGTCGGCGGATGGATTTATGAAGGATGAGGTTAATCATAGAATTGATGAGGGAAAAAAGGTGAGTGGTGCGTTGAGGTATATGTGGAGTCAAAAAACGTTATCTATGGAGGCAAAGAAGGGAATGTATGAAAGTATAGTAGTACCAACACTCTTATATGGGTGTGAAGCTTGGGTGGTAAATGCAGCAGCGAGGAGACGGTTGGAGGCAGCGGAGATGTCCTGTTTAAGGGCAATGTGTGGTGTAAATATTATGCAGAAAATTCGGAGTGTGGAAATTAGGAGAAGGTGTGGAGTTAATAAAAGTATTAGTCAGAGGGCAGAAGAGGGGTTGTTGAGGTGGTTTGGTCATTTAGAGAGAATGGATCACAGTAGAATGACATGGAAAGCATATAAATCTATAGGGGAAGGAAGGCGGGGTAGGGGTCGTCCTCGAAAGGGTTGGAGAGAGGGGGTAAAGGAGGTTTTGTGGGTAAGGGGCTTGGACTTCCAGCAAGCGTGCGTGAGCGTGTTAGATAGGAGTGAATGGAGACGAATGGTACTTGGGACCTGACGATCTGTTGGAGTGTGAGCAGGGTAATATTTAGTGAAGGGATTCAGGGAAACCGGTTATTTTCATATAGTCGGACTTGAGTCCTGGAAATGGGAAGTACAATGCCTGCACTTTAAAGGAGGGGTTTGGGATATTGGCAGTTTGGAGGGATATGTTGTGTATCTTTATATGTTTATGCTTCTAGACTGTTGTATTCTGAGCACCTCTGCAAAAACAGTGATAATGTGCGAGTGTGGTGAAAGTGTTGAATGATGATGAAAGTATTTTCTTTTTGGGGATTTTCTTTCTTTTTTGGGTCACCCTGCCTCGGTGGGAGACGGCCGACTTGTTGAAAAAAAAAAAAAAAAAAAAAAAAAAATATATATATATATATATATATATATATATATATATATATATATATATCCCTGAATCCCTTCATAAATGTTACTTTGCTCACACTCCAACAGCACGTCAAGTATTAAAAACCATTTGTCTCCATTCACTCCTATCAAACACGCTCACGCATGCCTGCTGGAAGTCCAAGCCCCTCGCACACAAAACCTCCTTTACCCCCTCCCTCCAACCCTTCCTAGGCCGACCCCTACCCCGCCTTCCTTCCACTACAGACTGATACACTCTTGAAGTCATTCTGTTTCGCTCCATTCTCTCTACATGTCCGAACCACCTCAACAACCCTTCCTCAGCCCTCTGGACAACAGTTTTGGTAATCCCGCACCTCCTCCTAACTTCCAAACTACGAATTCTCTGCATTATATTCACACCACACATTGCCCTCAGACATGACATCTCCACTGCCTCCAGCCTTCTCCTCGCTGCAACATTCATCACCCACGCTTCACACCCATATAAGAGCGTTGGTAAAACTATACTCTCATACATTCCCCTCTTTGCCTCCAAGGACAAAGTTCTTTGTCTCCACAGACTCCTAAGTGCACCACTCACTTTTTCCCTCATCAATTCTATGATTCACCTCATCTTTCATAGACCCATCCGCTGACACGTCCACTCCCAAATATCTGAATACGTTCACCTCCTCCATACTCTCTCCCTCCAATCTGATATTCAATCTTTCATCACCTAATCTTTTTGTTATCCTCATAACCTTACTCTTTCCTGTATTCACCTTTAATTTTCTTCTTTTGCACACCCTACCAAATTCATCCACCAATCTCTGCAACTTCTCTTCAGAATCTCCCAAGAGCACAGTGTCATCAGCAAAGAGCAGCTGTGACAACTCCCACTTTGTGTGTGATTCTTTATCTTTTAACTCCACGCCTCTTGCCAAGACCCTCGCATTTACTTCTCTTACAACCCCATCTATAAATATATTAAACAACCACGGTGACATCACACATCCTTGTCTAAGGCCTACTTTTACTGGGAAAAAATTTCCCTCTTTCCTACATACTCTAACTTGAGCCTCACTATCCTCGTAAAAACTCTTCACTGCTTTCAGTAACCTACCTCCTACACCATACACTTGCAACATCTGCCACATTGCCCCCCTATCCACCCTGTCATACGCCTTTTCCAAATCCATAAATGCCACAAAGACCTCTTTAGCCTTATCTAAATACTGTTCACTTATATGTTTCACTGTAAACACCTGGTCCACACACCCCCTACCTTTCCTAAAGCCTCCTTGTTCATCTGCTATCCTATTCTCCGTCTTACTCTTAATTCTTTCAATTATAACTCTACCATACACTTTACCAGGTACACTCAACAGACTTATCCCCCTATAATTTTTGCACTCTCTTTTATCCCCTTTGCCTTTATACAAAGGAACTATGCATGCTCTCTGCCAATCCCTAGGTACCTTACCCTCTTCCATACATTTATTAAATAATTGCACCAACCACTCCAAAACTATATCCCCACCTGCTTTTAACATTTCTATCTTTATCCCATCAATCCCGGCTGCCTTACCCCCTTTCATTTTACCTACTGCCTCACGAACTTCCCCCACACTCACAACTGGCTCTTCCTCACTCCTACAAGATGTTATTCCTCCTTGCCCTATACACGAAATCACAGCTTCCCTATCTTCATCAACATTTAACAATTCCTCAAAATATTCCTTCCATCTTCCCAATACCTCTAACTCTCCATTTAATAACTCTCCTCTCCTATTTTTAACTGACAAATCCATTTGTTCTCTAGGCTTTCTTAACTTGTTAATCTCACTCCAAAACTTTTTCTTATTTTCAACAAAATTTGTTGATAACATCTCACCCACTCTCTCATTTGCTCTCTTTTTACATTGCTTCACCACTCTCTTAACTTCTCTCTTTTTCTCCATATACTCTTCCCTCCTTGCATCACTTCTACTTTGTAAAAACTTCTCATATGCTAACTTTTTCTCCCTTACTACTCTCTTTACATCATCATTCCACCAATCGCTCCTCTTCCCTCCTGCACCCACTTTCCTGTAACCACAAACTTCTGCTGAACACTCTAACACTACATTTTTAAACCTACCCCATACCTCTTCGACCCCATTGCCTATGCTCTCATTAGCCCATCTATCCTCCAATAGCTGTTTATATCTTACCCTAACTGCCTCCTCTTTTAGTTTATAAACCTTCACCTCTCTCTCTCTCTCTCTCTCTCTCTCTCTATATATATATATATATATATATATATATATATATATATATATATATATATATATATATATATATATATATATATATATATATATATATATATATATATATATATATAGTGTATTTTTATACGTATATACTTCTAAACTGTTGTATTCTGGGCACCTCTGCAAAAACAGTGATTATGTGTGAGTGAGGTGAAAGTGTTGAATGATGATGAAAGTATTTCCTTTTTGGGTATTTTCTTTCTTTTTGGGTCACCCTGCCTCGGTGGGGGACTGCCGACTTGTTGAAAAAAAAAATATATATATATATATATATTTATATATATACAGTGGACCCCCGGTTAACAATATTTTTTCATTCCAGAAGTATGTTCAGGTGCCAGTACTGACCGAATTTGTTCCCATAAGGAATATTGTGAAGTAGATTAGTCCATTTCAGACCCCCAAACATACACGTACAAACGCACTTACATAAATACACTTACATAATTGGTCGCATTGGGAAGTGATCGTTAAGCGGGGGTCCACTGTATATATATATATAGTGGGGGGGTTGAAGAGGGTTGGAATAGTTTTAAAAATGCAGTATTAGAATGTGGGGCAGAAGTTTGTGGTTATAGGAGGGTGGGGGCAGGAGGAAAGAGGAGTGATTGGTGGAATGATGAAGTAAAGGGTGTGATAAAAGAGAAATAGGTAGCTTATGAGAGGTTTTTACAAAGCAGAAGTGTTATAAGAAGAGCAGAGTATATGGAGAGTAAAAGAAAGGTGAAGAGAGTGGTGAGAGAGTGCAAAAGGAGAGCAGATGATAGAGTGGGAGAGGCACTGTCAAGAAATTTTAATGAAAATAAGAAAAAATTTTGGAGTGAGTTAAACAAGTTAAGAAAGCCTAGGGAAAGTATGGATTTGTCAGTTAAAAACAGAGTAGGGGAGTTAGTAGATGGGAAGATGGAGGTATTAGGTAGATGGCGAGAATATTTTGAGGAACTTTTAAATGTTAAGGAAGAAAGAGAGGCAGTAATTTCATGCACTGGTCAGGGAGGTATACCATCTTTTAGGAGTGAAGAAGAGCAGAATGTAAGTGTGGGGGAGGTACGTGAGGCATTACGTAGAATGAAAGGGGGTAAAGCAGCTGGAACTGATGGGATCATGACAGAAATGTTAAAAGCAGGGGGGATATAGTGTTGGAGTGGTTGGTACTTTTGTTTAATAAGTGTATGAAAGAGGGGAAGGTACCTAGGGATTGGCAGAGAGCATGTATAGTCCCTTTATATAAAGGGAAAGGGGACAAAAGAGACTGTAAAAATTATAGAGGAATAAGTTTACTGAGTATACCAGGAAAAGTGTACGGTCGGATTATAATTGAAAGAATTAGATGTAAGACAGAATGTAGGATTGCGGATGAGCAAGGAGGTTTCAGAGTGGGTAGGGGATGTGTAGATCAGGTATTTACATTGAAGCATATATGTGAACAGTATTTAGATAAAGGTAGGGAAGTTTTTATTGCATTTATGGATTTAGAAAAGGCATATGATAGAGTGGATAGGGGAGCAATGTGGCAGATGTTGCAAGTATATGTAATAGGTGGTAAGTTACTAAATGCTGTAAAGAGCTTTTATGAGGATAGTGAGGCTCAGGTTAGGGTGTGTAGAAGAGAGGGAGAATACTTCCCGGTAAAAGTAGGTCTTAGACAGGGATGTGTAATGTCACCATGGTTGTTTAATATATTTATAGATGGGGTTGTAAAGGAAGTAAATGCTAGGGTGTTCGGGAGAGGGGTGGATTAAATTTTGGGGAATCAAATTCAAAATGGGAATTGACACAGTTACTTTTTGCTGATGATACTGTGCTTATGGGAGATTCTAAAGAAAAATTGCAAAGGTTAGTGGACGAATTTGGGAATGAGTGTAAAGGTAGAAAGTTGAAAGCGAACATAGAAAAGAGTAAGGTAATGAGGGTATCAAATAATTTAGATAAAGAAAAATTGGGGAGGAGGGGTATGGAAGAGGAGTATGGAAGAAGTGAGTGTTTTCAGATATTTGGGAGTTGACGTGTCGGCGGATGGATTTATGAAGGATGAGGTTATTCATAGAATTGATGAGGGAAAAAAGGCGAGTGGTACGTTGAGGTATATGTGGAGATGTAAAACATTACCTATGGAGGCAAAGAAGGGAATGTATGAAAGTTTAGTAGTACCAACACTCTTACATGGGTGTGAAGCTTTGGTTGTAAATGCCACAGCGAGGAGGCAGTTGGAGGCAGTGGAGATGTCCTGTCTAAGGGCAATGTGTGGTGTGAATATTATGCAGAAAATTCGGAGTGTGGAAATTAGGAGAAGGTGTGGAGTTAATGAAAGTATTAGACAGAGGGGTTTGTTGAGGTGGTTTGGTACTTGATGACACTGTACTTGACGACACTGTACTTGATGACACTGTACTTGTTGCTGATGACACTACTTGTTGCTGACGATGATGTACTTTTTGGTGATGACACTGTACTTGTTGCTGACGACACTGTACTTGTTTCTGACGATGCTGTACTTGTTGGTGATGACACTGTTCTTGTTGGTGATGACACTGTACTTGTTGACACTGTACTTGTTGGTGATGACATTGTACTTGTTGGTTAGGACAGTGTACATGTTGGTGATGACACTGTTCTTGTTGGTGATGACACTACATGTTGGTGATGACACTGTACTTGTTGGTGATGACACTACATGTTGGTGATGACACTGTACATGTTGGTGATGACACTACATGTTGGTGATGACACTTCATGTTGGTGATGACACTTTACATGTTGGTGATGACACTACATGTTGGTGATGACACTACATGTTGGTGATGACACTTTACATGTTGGTGATGACACTTTACATGTTGGTGATGACACTACATGTTGGTGATGACACTACATGTTGGTGATGACACTTTACATGTTGGTGATGACACTTTACATGTTGGTGATGACACTACATGTTGGTGATGACACTTTACATGTTGGTGATGACACTACATGTTGGTGATGACACTACATGTTGGTGATGACACTGTACATGTTGGTGATGACACTACATGTTGGTGATGACACTGTACATGTTGGTGATGACACTTTACATGTTGGTGATGACACATGTTGGTGATGACACTTTACATGTTGGTGATGACACTTTACATGTTGGTGATGACACTTTACATGTTGGTGATGACACTTTACATGTTGGTGATGACACTTTACATGTTGGTGATGACACTACATGTTGGTGATGACACTGTACATGTTGGTGATACTTTACATGTTGGTGATGACACTTTACATGTTGGTGATGACACTTTACATGTTGGTGATGACACTGTACATGTTGGTGATACATGTTGGTGATGACACTACATGTTGATGACACTACATGTTGGTGATGACACTTTACATGTTGGTGATGACACTTTACATGTTGGTGATGACACTTTACATGTTGGTGATGACACTTTACATGTTGGTGATGACACTACATGTTGGTGATGACACTTTACATGTTGGTGATGACACTTTACATGTTGGTGATGACACTACATGTTGGTGATGACACTACATGTTGGTGATGACACTTTACATGTTGGTGATGACACTTTACATGTTGGTGATGACACTACATGTTGGTGATGACACTACATGTTGGTGATGACACTGTACATGTTGGTGATGACACTACATGTTGGTGATGACACTTTACATGTTGGTGATGACACTACATGTTGGTGATGACACTGTACATGTTGGTGATGACACTACATGTTGGTGATGACACTACATGTTGGTGATGACACTTTACATGTTGGTGATGACACTACATGTTGGTGATGACACTTTACATGTTGGTGATGACACTTCATGTTGGTGATTACATGTTGGTGATGACACTTTACATGTTGGTGATTACATGTTGGTGATGACACATGTTGGTGATTACATGTTGGTGATGACACTACATGTTGGTGATAACACTTTACATGTTGGTGATGACACTGTACATGTTGGTGATGACACTACATGTTGGTGATGACACTTTACATGTTGGTGATGACACTTTACATGTTGGTGATGACACTTTACATGTTGGTGATAACACTACATGTTGGTGATGACACTACATGTTGGTGATGACACTTTACATGTTGGTGATGACACTTTACATGTTGGTGATGACACTACATGTTGGTGATAACACTACATGTTGGTGATGACACTACATGTTGGTGATGACACTACATGTTGGTGATAACACTACATGTTGGTGATGACACTACATGTTGGTGATGACACTTTACATGTTGGTGATGACACTTTACATGTTGGTGACACTACATGACACTACATGTTGGTGATGACACTACATGTTGGTGATGACACTACATGTTGGTGATGACACTACATGTTGGTGATAACACTACATGTTGGTGATAACACTACATGTTGGTGATAACACTACATGTTGGTGATGACACTTTACATGTTGGTGATGACACTACATGTTGGTGATGACACTACATGTTGGTGATGACACTTTACATGTTGGTGATGACACTACATGTTGGTGATGACACTACATGTTGGTGATGACACTTTACATGTTGGTGATGACACTACATGTTGGTGATAACACATGTTGGTGATGACACTACATGTTGGTGATGACACTACATGTTGGTGATGACACTTTACATGTTGGTGATGACACTACATGTTGGTGATGACACTGTACATGTTGGTGATGACACTGTACATGTTGGTGATGACACTACATGTTGGTGATGACACTGTACATGTTGGTGATGACACTTTACATGTTGGTGATGACACTTTACATGTTGGTGATGACACTTCATGTTGGTGATGACACTGTACATGTTGGTGATGACACTGTACATGTTGGTGATGACACTTCATGTTGGTGATGACACTTCATGTTGGTGATGACACTTTACATGTTGGTGATGACACTTTACATGTTGGTGATGACACTACATGTTGGTGATGACACTTCACATGTTGGTGATGACACATGTTGGTGATTACATGTTGGTGATGACACTACATGTTGGTGATGACACTACATGTTGGTGATGACACTTGACACTACATGTTGGTGATGACACTTTACATGTTGGTGATGACACTACATGTTGGTGATGACACTTACATGTTGGTGATGACACTTTACATGTTGGTGATGACACTTCACATGTTGGTGATGACACATGTTGGTGATGACACTACATGTTGGTGATGACACTTTACATGTTGGTGATGACACTACATGTTGGTGATGACACTACATGTTGGTGATGACACTTCATGTTGGTGATGACACTTTACATGTTGGTGATGACACTTTACATGTTGGTGATGACACTTTACATGTTGGTGATGACACTTTACATGTTGGTGATGACACTTTACATGTTGGTGATGACACTTTACATGTTGGTGATGACACTACATGTTGGTGATGACACTACATGTTGGTGATGACACTTTACATGTTGGTGATGACACTACATGTTGGTGATAACACTACATGTTGGTGATAACACTACATGTTGGTGATGACACTTTACATGTTGGTGATGACACTACATGTTGGTGATGACACTACATGTTGGTGATGACACTACATGTTGGTGATGACACTTTACATGTTGGTGATGACACTACATGTTGGTGATGACACTACATGTTGGTGATGACACTACATGTTGGTGATGACACTACATGTTGGTGATGACACTTTACATGTTGGTGATGACACTTTACATGTTGGTGATGACACATGTTGGTGATGACACATGTTGGTGATGACACTACATGTTGGTGATGACACTACATGTTGGTGATGACACTACATGTTGGTGATGACACTTTACATGTTGGTGATGACACTTTACATGTTGGTGATGACACTACATGTTGGTGATGACACTACATGTTGGTGATGACACTTTACATGTTGGTGATAACACTTTACATGTTGGTGATGACACTTTACATGTTGGTGATGACACTACATGTTGGTGATAACACTACATGTTGGTGATAACACTACATGTTGGTGATAACACTACATGTTGGTGATGACACTTTACATGTTGGTGATAACACTACATGTTGGTGATGACACTACATGTTGGTGATGACACTACATGTTGGTGATGACACTTTACATGTTGGTGATGACACTACATGTTGGTGATGACACTACATGTTGGTGATAACACTACATGTTGGTGATGACACTACATGTTGGTGATGACACTACATGTTGGTGATGACACTTCACATGTTGGTGATGACACTTTACATGTTGGTGATAACAATTTACATGTTGGTGATGACACTACATGTTGGTGATAACAATTTACATGTTGGTGATGACACTACATGTTGGTGATAACACTTTACATGTTGGTGATGACACTACATGTTGGTGATAACACTACATGTTGGTGATAACACTTTACATGTTGGTGATGACACTACATGTTGGTGATAACACTTTACATGTTGGTGATGACACTACATGTTGGTGATAACACTTTACATGTTGGTGATGACACTACATGTTGGTGATGACACTACATGTTGGTGATAACACTACATGTTGGTGATAACACTACATGTTGGTGATAACACTTTACATGTTGGTGATGACACTACATGTTGGTGATGACACTACATGTTGGTGATAACACTTTACATGTTGGTGATGACACTACATGTTGGTGATGACACTACATGTTGGTGATAACACTTTACATGTTGGTGATGACACTTTACATGTTGGTGATGACACTTTACATGTTGGTGATGACACTTTACATGTTGGTGATGACACTACATGTTGGTGATAACACTTTACATGTTGGTGATGACACTTTACATGTTGGTGATGACACTTTACATGTTGGTGATGACACTTTACATGTTGGTGATAACACTACATGTTGGTGATAACACTTTACATGTTGGTGATGACACTACATGTTGGTGATAACACTACATGTTGGTGATGACACTACATGTTGGTGATGACACTTTACATGTTGGTGATGACACTACATGTTGGTGATGACACTACATGTTGGTGATAACACTTTACATGTTGGTGATAACACTTTACATGTTGGTGATGACACTACATGTTGGTGATAACACTTTACATGTTGGTGATGACACTACATGTTGGTGATAACACTACATGTTGGTGATAACACTTTACATGTTGGTGATGACACTACATGTTGGTGATAACACTTTACATGTTGGTGATGACACTACATGTTGGTGATAACACTTTACATGTTGGTGATAACACTACATGTTGGTGATAACACTACATGTTGGTGATGACACTACATGTTGGTGATGACACTACATGTTGGTGATGACACTACATGTTGGTGATAACACTACATGTTGGTGATAACACTACATGTTGGTGATAACACTACATGTTGGTGATAACACTACATGTTGGTGATGACACTACATGTTGGTGATGACACTACATGTTGGTGATGACACTACATGTTGGTGATAACACTACATGTTGGTGATAACACTACATGTTGGTGATGACACTACATGTTGGTGATGACACTACATGTTGGTGATAACACTACATGTTGGTGATGACACTACATGTTGGTGATAACACTACATGTTGGTGATGACACTACATGTTGGTGATGACACTACATGTTGGTGATAACACTACATGTTGGTGATAACACTACATGTTGGTGATGACACTACATGTTGGTGATGACACTACATGTTGGTGATAACACTACATGTTGGTGATAACACTACATGTTGGTGATAACACTACATGTTGGTGATAACACTACATGTTGGTGATTACACTACATGTTGGTGATAACACTACATGTTGGTGATAACACTACATGTTGGAGATAACACTACATGTTGGTGATAACACTACATGTTGGTGATAAAACTACATGTTGGTGATGACACTACATGTTGGTGATAACACTACATGTTGGTGATAACACTACATGTTGGTGATAACACTATATGTTGGAGATAACACTACATGTTGGTGATGACACTACATGTTGGTGATGACACTACATGTTGGTGATAACACTACATGTTGGTGATAACACTACATGTTGGTGATAACACTACATGTTGGTGATGACACTACATGTTGGTGATAACACTACATGTTGGTGATAACACTACATGTTGGTGATAACACTACATGTTGGTGATAACACTACATGTTGGAGATAACACTACATGTTGGTGATAACACTACATGTTGGAGATAACACTACATGTTGGTGATGACACTACATGTTGGTGATGACACTACATGTTGGTGATGACACTACATGTTGGTGATGACACTTTACATGTTGGTGATGACACTACATGTTGGTGATAACACTACATGTTGGTGATGACACTACATGTTGGTGATGACACTACATGTTGGTGATGACACTACATGTTGGTGATGACACTACATGTTGGTGATGACACTACATGTTGGTGATGACACTACATGTTGGTGATGACACTACATGTTGGTGATGACACTTTACATGTTGGTGATGACACTACATGTTGGTGATAACACTACATGTTGGTGATAACACTACATGTTGGTGATAACACTACATGTTGGTGATAACACTACATGTTGGTGATAACACTTTACATGTTGGTGATGACACTACATGTTGGTGATGACACTACATGTTGGTGATAACACTACATGTTGGTGATGACACTACATGTTGGTGATAACACTACATGTTGGTGATAACACTACATGTTGGTGATGACACTACATGTTGGTGATGACACTACATGTTGGTGATGACACTTCATGTTGGTGATGACACTACATGTTGGTGATAACACTACATGTTGGTGATGACACTACATGTTGGTGATGACACTACATGTTGGTGATGACACTACATGTTGGTGATAACACTACATGTTGGTGATGACACTTCATGTTGGTGATGACACTACATGTTGGTGATAACACTACATGTTGGTGATGACACTACATGTTGGTGATAACACTACATGTTGGTGATAACACTACATGTTGGTGATGACACTACATGTTGGTGATGACACTACATGTTGGTGATGACACTTTACATGTTGGTGATGACACTTTACATGTTGGTGATAACACTACATGTTGGTGATAACACTACATGTTGGAGATAACACTACATGTTGGTGATAACACTACATGTTGGAGATAACACTACATGTTGGTGATAACACTACTTGTTGGTGATAACACTACATGTTGGAGATAACACTACATGTTGGTGATGACACTACATGTTGTTGATGACACTACATGTTGGTGATGACACTTTACATGTTGGTGATGACACTTTACATGTTGGTGATAACACTACATGTTGGTGATGACACTTTACATGTTGGTGATGACACTACATGTTGGTGATGACACTACATGTTGGTGATAACACTACATGGTGATGACACTACATGTTGGTGATAACACTACATGTTGGTGATAACACTACATGTTGGTGATGACACTACATGTTGGTGATGACACTACATGTTGGTGATGACACTACATGTTGGTGATGACACTACATGTTGGTGATAACACTACATGTTGGTGATGACACTACATGTTGGTGATGACACTACATGTTTGTGATGACACTACATGTTGGTGATAACACTACATGTTGGTGATGACACTACATGTTGGTGATGACTCTACATGTTGGTGATGACACTACATGTTGGTGATGACACTACATGTTGGTGATAACACTACATGTTGGTGATGACACTTCATGTTGGTGATGACACTTTACATGTTGGTGATGACACTACATGTTGGTGATGACACTACATGTTGGTGATGACACTACATGTTGGTGATGACACTACATGTTGGTGATGACACTTCATGTTGGTGATGACACTACATGTTGGTGATGACACTACATGTTGGTGATGACACTACATGCACCATCCCCCCAATGAAAAGCAGGGGTGTCACTAGCACGTTAAGAGACCATACAATAAGTGTCAGGGGCCCGAGACTGTTCAACTGCCTCCCAGCACACATAAGGGGGATTACCAACAGACCCCTGGCAGTCTTCAAGCAGGCACTGGACAAGCACCTAAAGTCAGTTCCTGATCAGCCGGGCTGTGGCTCGTACGTTGGTTTGCGTGCAGCCAGCAGCAACAGCCTGGTTGATCAGGCGCTGATCCACCAGGAGGCCTGGTCACAGACCGGGCCGCGGGGGCGTTGACCCCCGAAACTCTCTCCAGGTAGGTATACATGTTGGTGATGACACTACATGTTGGTGATAACACTTCATGTTGGTGATGACACTTCATGTTGGTGATGACACTACATGTTGGTGATAACACTACATGTTGGTGATGACACTTCATGTTGGTGATGACACTTTACATGTTGGTGATGACACTTCATGTTGGTGATGACACTACATGTTGGTGATGACACTACATGTTGGTGATGACACTACATGTTGGTGATGACACTACATGTTGGTGATGACACTTCATGTTGGTGATGACACTTCATGTTGGTGATGACACTACATGTTGGTGATGACACTTCATGTTGGTGATGACACTACATGTTGGTGATAACACTTCATGTTGGTGATAACACTACATGTTGGTGATAACACTTCATGTTGGTGATAACACTACATGTTGGTGATAACACTACATGTTGGTGATAACACTACATGTTGGTGATAACACTACATGTTGGTGATAACACTTCATGTTGGTGATAACACTACATGTTGGTGATAACACTTCATGTTGGTGATAACACTTCATGTTGGTGATAACACTACATGTTGGTGATAACACTTCATGTTGGTGATAACACTACATGTTGGTGATAACACTTCATGTTGGTGATAACACTACATGTTGGTGATAACACTACATGTTGGTGATAACACTTCATGTTGGTGATAACACTACATGTTGGTGATAACACTTCATGTTGGTGATAACACTACATGTTGGTGATGACACTACATGTTGGTGATAACACTTCATGTTGGTGATGACACTACATGTTGGTGATAACACTACATGTTGGTGATGACACTTTACATGTTGGTGATAACACTACATGTTGGTGATAACACTACATGTTGGTGATAACACTACATGTTGGTGATAACACTTTACATGTTGGTGATGACACTACATGTTGGTGATAACACTACATGTTGGTGATAACACTTCATGTTGGTGATGACACTTTACATGTTGGTGATAACACTACATGTTGGTGATAACACTACATGTTGGTGATAACACTTTACATGTTGGTGATAACACTACATGTTGGTGATAACACTACATGTTGGTGATAACACTTCATGTTGGTGATGACACTACATGTTGGTGATAACACTACATGTTGGTGATAACACTTTACATGTTGGTGATGACACTTTACATGTTGGTGATAACACTTCATGTTGGTGATGACACTTCATGTTGGAGATGACACTACATGTTGGTGATAACACTTCATGTTGGTGATAACACTACATGTTGGTGATGACACTACATGTTGGTGATAACACTACATGTTGGTGATGACACTACATGTTGGTGATGACACTACATGTTGGTGATAACACTACATGTTGGTGATAACACTACATGTTGGTGATGACACTTTACATGTTGGTGATAACACTACATGTTGGTGATAACACTACATGTTGGTGATGACACTTTACATGTTGGTGATAACACTACATGTTGGTGATGACACTTTACATGTTGGGGATAACACTACATGTTGGTGATAACACTACATGTTGGTGATGACACTACATGTTGGTGATAACACTACATGTTGGTGATGACACTACATGTTGGTGATAACACTACATGTTGGTGATGACACTACATGTTGGTGATAACACTGCATGTTGGTGATAACACTACATGTTGGTGATAACACTACATGTTGGTGATGACACTACATGTTGGTGATAACACTACATGTTGGTGATGACACTACATGGTGATGACACTACATGTTGGTAGGGGTAGGGGTCGACCTGCAGTGGAGGGAAGGTGGGGTAGGGGTCGACCTGCAGTGGAGGGAAGGTGGGGTAGGTGTCGACCTGCAGTGGAGGGAAGGTGGGGTAGGTGTCGACCTGCAGTGGAGGGAAGGTGGGGTAGGTGTCGACCTGCAGTGGATGGAAGGTGGGGTAGGGGTCGACCTGCAGTGGAGGGAAGGTGGGGTAGGGGTCGACCTGCAGTGGAGGGAAGGTGGGGTAGGTGTCGACCTGCAGTGGAGGGAAGGTGGGGTAGGTGTCGACCTGCAGTGGAGGGAAGGTGGGGTAGGGGTCGACCTGCAGTGTAGGGAAGGTGGGGTAGGGGTCGACCTGCAGTGGAGGGAAGGTGGGGTAGGGGTCGACCTGCAGTGGAGGGAAGGTGGGGTAGGTGTCGACCTGCAGTGGAGGGAAGGTGGGGTAGGTGTCGACCTGCAGTGGAGGGAAGGTGGGGTAGGGGTCGACCTGCAGTGGAGGGAAGGTGGGGTAGGGGTCAACCTGCAGTGGAGGGAAGGTGGGGTAGGTGTCGACCTGCAGTGGAGGGAAGGTGGGGTAGGTGTCGACCTGCAGTGGAGGGAAGGTGGGGTAGGGGTCGACCTGCAGTGGAGGGAAGGTGGGGTAGGGGTCGACCTGCAGTGGAGGGAAGGTGGGGTAGGGGTCGACCAGCAGTGGAGGGAAGGTGGGGTTGGGGTCGACCCACAGTGGAGGGAAGGTGGGGTAGGGGTTGACCCACAGTGGAGGGAAGGTGGGGTAGGTGTCAACCCGCAGTGGAGGGAAGGTGGGGTAGGGGTCGACCTGCAGTGAAGGGAAGGTGGGGTAGGGGTCGACCTGCAGTGGAGGGAAGGTGGGGTAGGGGTCGACCTGCAGTGGAGAGAAGGTGGGGTAGGTGTCGACCTGCAGTGGACAGAAGGTGGGGTAGGGGTCGACCTGCAGTGGAGGGAAGGTGGGGTAGGGGTCGACCTGCAGTGGAGTTAAGGTGGGGTAGGTGTCGACCTGCAGTGGAGGGAAGGTGGGGTAGGGGTCGACCTGCAGTGAAGGGAAGGTGGGGTAGGGGTCGACCTGCAGTGGAGGGAAGGTGGGGTAGGGGTCGACCTGCAGTGGAGGGAAGGTGGGGTAGGTGTTGACCTGCAGTGGAGGGAAGGTGGGGTAGGGGTCGACCTGCAGTGAAGGGAAGGTGGGGTAGGGGTCGACCTGCAGTGGAGGGAAGGTGGGGTAGGGGTCAACCTGCATTGGAGGGAAGGTGGGGTAGGTGTTGACCTGCAGTGGAGGGAAGGTGGGGTAGGTGTTGACCTGCAGTGGAGGGAAGGTGGGGTAGGGGTCGACCTAGGAGAGGTTAAAGGGAGGGGGTAAAGAAGGAGGTGGGAAGTACAGTGCCTGCACTCTGAAGTAGGGGTGTTGATGTTGCAGTCTAGGTGTGGATGTTGCAGTGTAGGTGCGTTGATGTTGCAGTGTAGATGTGGATGTTGCAGTGTAGGTATGCCTTTGGAAAAACAGTGATGGAGTGAATGATGGTGAAAGTGTTTCTTCTTGTTTGTGTTGCCAAACAATAAAAAATAAAAAATAATAATAGTAATATAATAATCATAATAGCAATAATTACAGGTAAGAGAAGGTGAAGAGAAAGTAGCAATAACAGAAGAGAGATTTAGAAGAGCAAAACAAGTACTAGAGCAGACATGGCAACACAGACTGAGGTAAGTTGTTATTACTGTTACTTGAGCAGACATGGCAATGCAGACTGAGATAAGTTATTACTGTTACTAGAGCAGACATGGCAGCACAGACTGAGGTAAGTTGTTATTACTATTACTTGAGCAGACATGGCAATGCAGACTGAGATAAGTTGTTATTACTGTTACTTGAGCAGACATGGCAGTGCAGACTGAGGTAAGTTGTTATTACTGTTACTTGAGCAGACATGGCAGTGTCATGTGGGTTTCGATAACGTGGATGGGGTAAAAATACTCATGTAGGCTGGTTTGTAACGGAAAGTATGGGAAGCGCCAACAGCCGACCTGCCTCTCTCTGCTCCCTATCTTCGACTGACCCACAAGTGCCTACAGGGTGAGGGGTGTTTGAAATCCTGCTATGGTCAGCAGCAGTATGAATAACAGTCAATGATTCACGCAGATGGTTGGTAGTGAGTCACCTACTGGTACACTGGTTACTTGTAACTGGTTACTAGGAACTGGTACTACTACTGAGAGCTCGGTGACGCTAACGTATGTCGTCCCGACATACAGCTACTACAAACTAGAGACAGCAGGTGTACGGCTTGGGCTGATTCTATACAATGTCAAAGTACACAACAATTGAACATTATAACATACATAAGTAGAATATTGGAATGGAATCTTACTTAATTGAAACTGTAATAAAACTGTAACGCATTACAAGGTATGATATAGCACAACTCATTGGAAACTCAACATTGGGATTACACAATAGAAGTGATAAAAAAAAAATTTGATCGATCGATCTGTATTCATGTGATCTATGGATTCTGAGGAAGGAATATATGCAAAGAAAGAAGTGTTTAACAGAAAGGCAGATTCGGTGCACTCAAATCTAGACTGTTAACTCTCAGAATTCGGAGAGAACGTGAACACACAAAAAAAAATTCTTGAATACTGATAAGTTGATACTGTAATTATTCATCTATACAGGTTATTTACATTTAACCCCAACTCTGCTAGGGTAAGATTGATATATGCAGAATGGGTGTCATCTCTGGAAGGATCAAACTCTGTAGCACTGGCTAACTCATGCTGTATTTGAGGCAAATCTGAATTGGTAGTAACAAATGATACTTGAGGATTTCTCAATACCTGTCGTGTACGTAGGGAATAACGACATTAAGGTTGATCGTCTGACTGAGTATCAGAGGTAGAGAGTACAGGATCAGGACAGGATCAGGAGGATTGTCAGAGTCTGTCACATTAGTCTGGGTTGGATCATCATTATCATCACATACTAACTTCATATGATCTAAATGCGATTCTTTATACTGACCAGCACTAATTTCTCTAACCTTATATTTATTACCAGTGATATGTTCAACTACTCAATAAGGACCAACAAACTTTTGATCAAGCTTTGGCATTGCAGACGTTTTGTTAAAGTTAGTCAGCATAACTCTTGAACCTACTTTGATTTTGGACGGCTTTGCTCGAGTGTTAGCGACTCTTGTAAATTCTGCTGTTGATTTATGAAGTGCTTCACGGATTCTTCTAAAAACACTTTGAGCCAAGCTGGTACGAGTTGCTATGAAATCATCAGGGTTGTAATTTGGTTTCGGATTAGAATATAACAACTCATAAGGCAAACGTTTATCTACACTGTACAATGCATAATGTGGAGTGTCACCTATAGAAACATTGTAAGCAGAATTTATAGCACACTGCACATCAGGTATAACTTCATCCCAAGTTTCACTGTTGGGATTGATAGTGGCTCTCAAGACATCAAGTACTTTCTTATTGGTTCGTTCGGCTAACCCATTGCTGGCAGGATGATGAGGAACAATGGTGGATTTAGAGATCTTGTACAAGGTACACAAATTTTCAAGAATCTCATTACAGAATTCACCTCCATTATCTGTTACTAGGGACTTAGGGGTGGTATGCCTGCAGATAATGTGTTCTTTAAACGCTTTAGCTACTGTCTCGGCAGTCTTATCTGCAATAGGAACTAACTCACAATATCTGGTGAAATGGTCTATCATAACACATAAATGTTTGTTGCCCTGGAGGGAACAGTGGAAATTAGTTAACAAATCTAGTGCAACTCTTTTTCACGGTTCGCTAGTAGTTGGATACACTTGGATTGGATTAGGACCATTAGCATTACCTTTATGTTGCATGCAGACACTACATTTCTTAACATACTCAGAAATATCAGTTGCCATACGAGGCCAAAAGTATTTCAATCTGGCTTGTTTTACTGAACGATCCATACCAGGGTGCGCAATACCTGGTACATCGTGAACTAGCTGTAAGGCTACATTCACTAGTGACTGTGGAATTACTAACTGGTAAACTCTTCTGCTAGGAGTACCCAACTCGGCTGTTCAATACAGTAATTCTTGGTTCATGACAAAGTCACTGATGGGTGCTGGTGGCTTCACAGTCAGAATAAGATCTTCCTGGAGCAGGAATCGAATCACACCAGACCACATGGGATCTGTTCGTTGAGCATTCTTTACATCCTCAGCACTAAATGGAGGGTCTGCAGTTACTATACTAACATGTCGCGATAAGGCATCTGCGACTACATTTGACTTGCCAGGTAAGTGTTCAAAGGTGGGATTGAACTCTTGGATAGTCAAGGTCCATCTGGCTAACCTTCCAGTAGGTTGTTTGTTCTGGAATAAAGGTATCAGTGGAGCATGGTCTGTCAAGACATGAACAGAGTACTGATAAATAATGTCTCGGAAGTGCTTTAAAGAC
This sequence comes from Cherax quadricarinatus, assembly GCF_038502225.1. Classification (NCBI taxonomy): domain Eukaryota; kingdom Metazoa; phylum Arthropoda; class Malacostraca; order Decapoda; family Parastacidae; genus Cherax; species Cherax quadricarinatus. The sequence continues at coordinate 79,534,636 of NC_091294.1, forward strand.
CATACTATTGCTAAAGCTTCTTGCTCAGTTACTGTATAATTACGTTCAGCCTTCGTAAGGACTCGGCTTGCAAATGCAACTGCGTTGTACTTGCCATCAGTCTTCTGAGCTAGTACGGCACCTATGCCAATAGAACTAGCATCAGTTGTCAGATAGAAGGGCTTAGAAAAATCTGTAAATTTCAAAATTGGAGCAGATGTTAGTTTTTCTTTTAGAGTTTGGAATGCTCTTTCTTGACGGAAGGTCCAAACAAAAGGAGCATCTTTCTTAAGCAACTCAGTTAGAGGAGCAGCTATGGAAGAAAAATTGGCAATGAAAGATCTATAAAAACCTGCTAAGCCCACAAAGGATCGTACGGCATCTGCAGTTTTGGGAGTTGGAAAATTTAGTACTGCAGTTACTTTACTTTGGTCAGTCATAACCCCTCTAGGAGTGACTACGTGACCAAGAAACTTAATTTCTGATCTGAAAAATTGACATTTAGACAGTTTGATCTTTAAATTGGCTTCTTCAAGCTTACCAAGTACTACATCAAGTCTTTTCAAGTGTGTATCCACGTCTTTAGACATGACGATTACATCATCTAAGTACACCATAAGTGCATTACCTATGAGACCTCTAAAGATATTAGTCATGAGCCTTGAGAACGTGATAAGGGAGGATCGTAATCCAAACGCCATACGGAGGAAGTGATAATGACCTGTAGGAGTGGAGAATGCAGTTAGCTCTTGGCTCTCCTCGTGAAGAAGGACTTGCCAAAACCCTTGTAACAAATCCAGGGTTGAAAAGACTTTGTTATCTCCAATATTACGTAAAAGATCACCCAGTACAGGAAGTGGGAAGCGATCTGGGATAGTTTTCGCATTTAACTTCCTAAAGTCAATCACTGGGTGCCAAGTACCATCCTTCTTAGGTACTAGGATCAAGGGCGCATTCCAAGGTGAATTGCTAGGTGCAATAACTCCATCATCAAGCATTTGATTGATCAATTCTTCTGCGACAGCAACTTGTGAATGAGGCATTCTGTACGCAGGTATATAGATAGGTCTAGTACCAGGTTCAAGTGGAATACGATGGGACAATAAGTTCGTTATACCCATCTTCTCACCTGGTAAGGCAATGGCTTTACGACGTTTGTTCAACAGAGTCAACAAACGCTTGACCTCGTCTGGGAAGTCAGTGGGAGCTAAGTCTTTCTCCTCAACTGGTGGAACAGATTGATCCAGTGAAGTGGATGAGGTCTCCCCGGTAGAAATAGCACCGACCCACTGGTCAGGTGACAACTCATCCTCTACCTGAACAGGGTAAGGATAGTGAACAAGGTCAACAAGATTGGTATTTGCTCTGAGACGAACACTGTGACCAGAAGTGTTAGCTAGGAAGAAATGGATCTTACTATCTCTTACAACATGTAAGGATGGTTCAACAAATAGACCTTTTACTTTGCAAGAATCACTGTCAACTAGGACGTTATCACCATCTGGAACACTAGGAACAACAACAGACACTCTAGTGAGGGCACTAGCCACGACAGAAACATCTTTCTGCAGACGGCATGTGACATCAACAAGAGATGGCATTACTAGATGCAAGTAATCGTTTTCTGACAAGGCGTCCCCTGTGGAGAAACTACTACTTGAACTAGCAGACATTGCAGGGATGGGCTCAGCACTCAAGGTAGTCAGAGCGTCCTCGGACACTTGAGGTAACTGGACACTATCTTGCAAGTCTGAAGTTGCAGGAACACAGACAGGAGTGACAGGATCACCAGTGCCTGACCGCTTGGGTATGCTACTGGAAAATGCACTGGCCTGTAAGGACTTAATTCGAATGTCGTACTCTGCGGCAGTATGGCAGATCTCGGATCCAAGCTGGTAACCTCAAAATGGTACGATCAAGTCATCAATTTGGGCATGCCATCGATAAGGGTCGAGCACAATGCGTAAGTCTCGCATGGAAGCAAATCCCAGTAGAAGGTCACCAGGGAAAGTAATCTGGTCGACAACAAGGAAGGAAGCAGTGAAGTCTCTACCTTGGATAGAAAAGGTGAGGGAAGTCCGACCTCGGACACGCAGGTGAGAACCAGCTACTCCACTAAGGGAGGACACATGAGTCGGTTCTACGAGAAGGACATGTCGTAACTGCTTATCCCTAAACAAACTAGACCTGATAATATTGACTTGCGCACCAGAGTCCATGAACAAATGAACGGGCGCATTATGAACAGATGCTTGCACTATAGGGCCTATGGTTGCATTGGAAGTTATGTGCAAACAAAAGGGTGGATTGTCATCAGAAAAGATTTGTTCCACTTCATCCCCAAAATCATCTACGTCAGAGACATGTGAAGCAACATCATCAGCAGGATTGTCATTCTCAAGACTGCTTAAGGCTTCAAAGGAATTGTGAACGGGGATGGTGTACTCATTATCACCTACTGTCGCCATGGGATGGTTTGACTGGGGCGCTCGAATTCCCTCGAATTGGAAGAATGAGCCTGGTTCTGGTTAGTTTGAGAACCACGACGTCTGTTTCCTCTACGGGTTCTGCGGTTGGAACGGCCACGGAAAGACCTAGAGTACTGAAGGTTGTAGAGAGCATTGCACTCAGATGTGTCATGTCCATGTATTCTATGATAAGTACTGTAGGGAAGATCTGACTGGTACTCATTATCAGTACGACACCTCTTAGGGTAACTATCAGGACAATTAATTGCAATATGGCCACGGAAACCACAGTTGTAACAAGTGCGCTGACTATGGTTACTGAATGTACTATGAATACTACGAGGTTTATAATGACTCTGTACACTGGTCCTTGGTGATCGCTGCGATGGTTGACGACCACGATTTGTCGTTGTTGGACAAACAAGAGGTGGTGCAGACTGAGGCATAGGTGTGAAATTACTTTTGATACATGGGAAAGTACCCTGGGGGCACAAGGAACGTACATGATTTAGGGCTGTAAGTGGTTCCTTAGTCACAGTTGGAGGATTAGCCTCATAAGCACACACAGAAGCAGGCGGCATTAGTTCTTTGATTGCTCCAAAAGCTGCTATTTTAGCAAACAACGCTGTGGATGGTTTATCCTCGTCAGGGACAAAAGCTGAGGACTGGACAGCATTGATAAATGATGATAAAAGTTTGTCTAATCTAACAGCAAATGCACTCAACGATTCATTAGTCATGGGTGTAGCATTCGCTAGTTCCCTAAGAACGACATATGGATCAGCTGTTTTTACTGGTAGGAGGAAAGAACGAATCAGTTCCTCATATTGTGACCACTTAGTAAGATTCCTGAAGTCTCGCATTTCAAGGAGATCAACAACGTGAACAGCAGCAGGGGACCGATGAAGAGCTTCTTTCGCAAGTCTGATAAGACTTTCCTCTGAAGGAGGACCGTCAACTAGAGCATTAACACGAGAACAAATGGCAGTAAACCATGCTTCATGACTATGTACATGGCCATTGAATAAAGGTAACACATCAAGGGAATCACGAGTAAAACTATAGTGTCTCAGTGTCTGGGTCGGTCTGTCAGTCGATAAGGAACTGTGAGGACTGATGACAGCAGCAGCAGTAGCCTGAGAGGTCTGAGTGTCGACATTCACTAAAGTATCACTTGACGGTATGTGAGACATAATGGCAAAGAAGTTGCACAAGAACAAATAAGGCAAAAATAATGAATAATAAAAATGATACAAAATGGTAAAATTAAAATAAAAGAGATACAACTAATTCTGCAGAAGTAATAAAAAAAATGTCTAAGATACACTGCAAGAGGAAGAACAATTCAACTGGCCAAGATAAAGAAACACATTGAAATTTACAAGTAAAAATATTACTGGAGACTGAATTAAATGCAAAATGAGCTGTCTGTACTCTTGCTAAAATGAAATTAACTAATAAAACTGTAAATCAATATAAAAAGTATAAAATAAAATCACTAAATTGTATACAACGAGAGATAACTGGGAAATTTAAATATTTTCTAAGAGTGCAGAAACAAAATTAAAATATAATACAAAGATAACATGAGGAAAAATAATAAAATGAAAAACAAGACAAACAATAATGAACTGAGAATAATAATGTATAAAAATATCAATAAAAGAAAATAATTCACTGCACAACAAGTGCAACAAAATAATTCACTGCACAACAAGTGCAACAAAATAATTCACTGCAGAACAAGTACAACAAAATAATTCACTGCAGAACAAGTGCAACAAAATAATTCACTGCACAACAAGTGCAACAAAATAATTCACTGAAGAACAAGTGCAACAAAATAATTCACTGTAGAACAAGTGCACAAGTGCAACAAAATAATTCACTGCAGAACAAGTGCAACAAAATAATTCACTGCAGAACAAGTGCAACAAAATAATTCACTGCAGAACAAGTGAAACAAAATAATTCACTGCACAACAAGTGCAACAAAATAATTCACTGCAGAACAAGTGCAACAAAATAATTCACTGCAGAACAAGTACAACAAAATAATTCACTGCAGAACAAGTGCAACAAAATAATTCACTGCAGAACAAGTGCAACAAAATAATTCACTGCAGAACAAGTGCAACAAAATAAGGTGCAGTAATAATCACTGCAGTAATAATCACTGCAGTAATAATCACTGCAGTAATAAAGTTACACTGGGAAAATGTAGGTTAAATAATAAAATAAAAATATGAAGAAAAACTGATTGAACACTTTAACTCTTAATTGTAAATTAGACAAAACAATTTACTCAGAGTAAAGAAAACACTTTACGTTAAAAAGAAATTGAAATTACACTAAGAGTGAATTTGTTCAAAGAAATATGAAAAATATGAATAAAAATAAAACAAGAAACAAAACGAAGTGTAACACTTACAAGTGGCGGGGCACACAACACTTACAAGTGGCGGGGCACACAACACTTACAAGTGGCGGGGCACACAACACTTACAAGTGGCGGGGCACACAACACTTACAAGTGGCGGGGCACACAACACTTACAAGTGGTGGGGCACACAACACTTACAAGTGGCGGGGCACACAACACTTACAAGTGGCGGGGTACACAACACTTACAAGTGGCGGGGCACACAACACTTACAAGTGGCGGGGCACACAACACTTACAAGTGGCGGGGCACACAACACTTACAAGTGGCGGGGTACACAACACTTACAAGTGGCGGGGCACACAACACTTACAAGTGGCGGGGCACACAACACTTACAAGTGGCAGGGCACACAACACTTACAAGTGGCGGGGCACACAACACTTACAAGTGGCGGGGCACACAACACTTACAAGTGGCGGGGCACACAACACTTACAAGTGGCGGGGCACACAACACTTACAAGTGGCGGGGCACACAACACTTACAAGTGGCGGGGCACACAACACTTACAAGTGGCGGGGCACACAACACTTACAAGTGGCGGGGCACACAACACTTACAAGTGGCGGGGCACACAACACTTACAAGTGGCGGGGCACACAACACTTACAAGTGGCGGGGCACACAACACTTACAAGTGGCGGGGCACACAACACTTACAAGTGGCAGGGCACACAACACTTACAAGTGGTGGGGCACACAACACTTACAAGTGGCAGGGCACACAACACTTACAAGTGGCGGAGCACACAACACTTACAAGTGGTGGCAGGGCACACAACACTTACCAGTGGCGGCACACAACACTTACAAGTGGCAGGGCACACAACACTTACAAGTGGCAGGGCACACAACACTTACAAGTGGCAGGGCACACAACACTTACAAGTGGCAGGGCACACAACACTTACAAGTGGCAGGGCACAACACTTACAAGTGGCAGGGCACACAACACTTACAAGTGGTGGGGCACACAACACTTACAAGTGGCGGGGCACACAACACTTACAAGTGGCAGGGCACACAACACTTACAAGTGGCAGGGCACACAACACTTACAAGTGGCGGGGCGCACAACACTTACAAATGGCAGGGCACACAACACTTACAAGTGGCAGGGCACACAACACTTGCAAGTGGCAGGGCACACAACACTTACAAGTGGCGGGGCACACAACACTTACAAGTGGCAGGGCACACAACACTTACAAGTGGCGGGGCACACAACACTTACAAGTGGTGGGGCACACAACACTTACAAGTGGCGGGGCACACAACACTTACAAGTGGCAGGGCACACAACACTTACAAGTGGCGGGGCACACAACACTTACAAGTGGTGGGGCACACAACACTTACAAGTGGCAGGGCACACAACACTTACAAGTGGTGGGGCACACAACACTTAAAACAGTTACTACTACTACTGTTATTACTACTACTTTTGTTACTACTACAGTTACTACTACTACAGTTACTACTACTACTGTTATTACTACTACTTTTGTTACTACTACAGTTACTACTACTACAGTTACTACTACTACTGTTATTACTACTACTTTTGTTACTACTACTACTTTTGTTACTGCTACAGTTACTACTACTACAGTTACTACTACTGTTATTACTACTACTTTTGTTACTACTACAGTTACTACTACTACAGTTACTAATACTACTATTATTACTACTACTTTTGTTACTACTACAGTTACTACTACTACAGTTACTACTACTACTGTTATTACTACTACTTTTGTTACTACTACAGTTACTACTACTACAGTTACTACTACTACTGTTATTACTACTACTTTTGTTACTACTACAGTTACTACTACTACAGTTACTACTACTACTGTTATTACTACTACTTTTGTTACTACTATTGTTACTAGTATTTTTACTACTGTTATTACTACTACTGTTGTTACTAGTACAGTTACTACTACTACTGTTGTTACTAATACAGTTACTACTACTACTGTTGTTACTACTACAGTTACTACTACTATAGTTACTACTACTATTGTTACTACTACAGTTACTACTACAGTTACTACTACTACTGTTATTTTTACTACTGTTATTACTACTACTGTTATACTACTACTGTTATTACTGCTATTGTTACTAATACTGTTGTTACTACTACAGTTACTACTACTACAGTTACTACTACTACTACTGTTGTTACTACTACAGTTACTGCTACCACAGTTACTGCTACTATTGTTACTACTAGGAAAATTTTATAGGAGTAATTACCTGTATGTACCTCAACATTATATACATACAAGTAATCTCATTGGGAGACAACCATATTGTTTACCGTAGTCACCCCGTGTAGACATGTGAGAAAACTTCACCACCCCTGGTCACGGCAGGTGGTCCCTTCGACCTCACAAACTTATCCATATCTATCCGAGACCAGTATGGATTGGAGAGCACCCACAAGTACGGTGCTACAAATTAATTGTGGACTGTATAGATTATATTAGTGTAACTGAATGAAGGGGGGGGGGTTACACATGGATATATCCATCAAAGAAAAACATTTGTATATAATCCCACCACTTACCAGATATTTTCTGGTGGTCACTTGATGTAGCTGGATCACTCATAACCTATCCAATTACAACATACCTAACTGGCCAGCATCGTCTGCTATAACTAGAAGGGTTACGCATTTGGTCTCAGGATGACAGCCTTTCGAAGGTGCATTTGGACTCAGGATGACAGCCTTTGCAAGGTGCATTTGGACTCAGGATGACAGCCTTTGCAAGGTGCATTTGGTCTCAGGATGACAGCCTTTGCAAGGTGCATTTGGACTCAGGATGACAGCCTTTGCAAGGTGCATTTGGACTCAGGATGACAGCCTTTCGAAGGTGCGTTTGGTCTCAGGATGACAGCCTTTCGAAGGTGCATTTGGACTCAGGATGACAGCCTTTGCAAGGTGCATTTGGACTCAGGATGACAGCCTTTCGAAGGTGCATTTGGTCTCAGGATGACAGCCTTTCGAAGGTGCATTTGGACTCAGGATGACAGCCTTTGCAAGGTGCATTTGGACTCAGGATGACAGCCTTTGCAAGGTGCATTTGGACTCAGGATGACAGCCTTTCGAAGGTGCATTTGGTCTCAGGATGACAGCCTTTCGAAGGTGCATTTGGACTCAGGATGACAGCCTTTGCAAGGTGCATTTGGACTCAGGATGACAGCCTTTGCAAGGTGCATTTGGACTCAGGATGACAGCCTTTCGAAGGTGCATTTGGTCTCAGGATGAAAGCCTTTCGAAGGTGCATTTGGACTCAGGATGACAGCCTTTGCAAGGTGCATTTGGTCTCAGGATGACAGCCTGTCGAAGGTGCATTTGGTCTCAGGATGACAGCCTTTCGAAGGTGCATTTGGACTCAGGATGACAGCCTTTGCAAGGTGCATTTGGACTCAGGATGACAGCCTTTGCAAGGTGCATTTGGACTCAGGATGACAGCCTTTCGAAGGTGCATTTGGTCTCAGGATGACAGCCTTTCGAAGGTGCATTTGGACTCAGGATGACAGCCTTTGCAAGGTGCATTTGGACTCAGGATGACAGCCTTTGCAAGGTGCATTTGGACTCAGGATGACAGCCTTTGCAAGGTGCATTTGGACTCAGGATGACAGCCTTTGCAAGGTGCATTTGGAATCAGGATGACAGCCTTTCTAAGGTGCATTTGGACTCAGGATGACAGCCTTTCGAAGGTGCATTTGGTCTCAGGATGACAGCCTTTCAAAGGTGCATTTGGACTCAGGATGACAGCTTTTCGAAGGTGCATTTGGACTCAGAATGACAGCCTTTCGAAGGTGCATTTGGACTCAGGATGACAGCCTTTCGAAGGTGCATTTGGACTCAGGATGACAGCCTTTCGAAGGTGCATTTGGGCTCAGGATGACAGCCTTTCGAAGGTGCATTTGGTCTCAGGATGACAGCCTTTCGAAGGTGCATTTGGACTCAGGATGACAGCCTTTCGAAGGTGCATTTGGACTCAGGATGACAGCCTTTGCAAGGTGCATTTGGACTCAGGATGACAGCCTTTCGAAGGTGCATTTGGTGTCAGGATGACAGCCTTTCGAAGGTGCATTTGGACTCAGGATGACAGCCTTTGCAAGGTGCATTTGGACTCAGGATGACAGCCTTTCGAAGGTGCAGTTGGTCTCAGGATGACAGCCTTTCGAAGGTGCATTTGGACTCAGGATGACAGCCTTTGCAAGGTGCATTTGGACTCAGGATGACAGCCTTTGCAAGGTGCATTTGGACTCAGGATGACAGCCTTTCGAAGGTGCATTTGGTCTCAGGATGAAAGCCTTTCGAAGGTGCATTTGGACTCAGGATGACAGCCTTTGCAAGGTGCATTTGGTCTCAGGATGACAGCCTGTCGAAGGTGCATTTGGTCTCAGGATGACAGCCTTTCGAAGGTGCATTTGGACTCAGGATGACAGCCTTTGCAAGGTGCATTTGGACTCAGGATGACAGCCTTTGCAAGGTGCATTTGGACTCAGGATGACAGCCTTTCGAAGGTGCATTTGGTCTCAGGATGACAGCCTTTCGAAGGTGCATTTGGACTCAGGATGACAGCCTTTGCAAGGTGCATTTGGACTCAGGATGACAGCCTTTGCAAGGTGCATTTGGACTCAGGATGACAGCCTTTCGAAGGTGCATTTGGTCTCAGGATGAAAGCCTTTCGAAGGTGCATTTGGACTCAGGATGACAGCCTTTGCAAGGTGCATTTGGTCTCAGGATGACAGCCTGTCGAAGGTGCATTTGGTCTCAGGATGACAGCCTTTCGAAGGTGCATTTGGACTCAGGATGACAGCCTTTGCAAGGTGCATTTGGACTCAGGATGACAGCCTTTGCAAGGTGCATTTGGACTCAGGATGACAGCCTTTGCAAGGTGCATTTGGAATCAGGATGACAGCCTTTCTAAGGTGCATTTGGACTCAGGATGACAGCCTTTCGAAGGTGCATTTGGTCTCAGGATGACAGCCTTTCAAAGGTGCATTTGGACTCAGGATGACAGCTTTTCGAAGGTGCATTTGGACTCAGAATGACAGCCTTTCGAAGGTGCATTTGGATTCAGGATGACAGCCTTTCGAAGGTGCATTTGGACTCAGGATGACAGCATTTCGAAGGTGCATTTGGGCTCAGGATGACAGCCTTTCGAAGGTGCATTTGGTCTCAGGATGACAGCCTTTCGAAGGTGCATTTGGACTCAGGATGACAGCCTTTCGAAGGTGCATTTGGACTCAGGATGACAGCCTTTGCAAGGTGCATTTGGACTCAGGATGACAGCCTTTGCAAGGTGCATTTGGACTCAGGATGACAGCCTTTCGAAGGTGCATTTGGACTCAGGATGACAGCCTTTGCAAGGTGCATTTGGACTCAGGATGACAGCCTTTGCAAGGTGCATTTGGACTCAGGATGACAGCCTTTCGAAGGTGCAGTTGGTCTCAGGATGACAGCATATCGAAGGTGCATTTGGACTCAGGATGACAGCCTTTGCAAGGTGCATTTGGACTCAGGATGACAGCCTTTGCAAGGTGCATTTGGACTCAGGATGACAGTCTTTCGAAGGTGCATTTGGTCTCAGGATGAAAGCCTTTCGAAGGTGCATTTGGACTCAGGATGACAGCCTTTGCAAGGTGCATTTGGTCTCAGGATGACAGCCTTTCGAAGGTGCATTTGGTCTCAGGATGACAGCCTTTCGAAGGTGCATTTGGACTCAGGATGACAGCCTTTGCAAGGTGCATTTGGACTCAGGATGACAGCCTTTGCAAGGTGCATTTGGACTCAGGATGACAGCTTTTGCAAGGTGCATTTGGACTCAGGATGACAGCCTTTGCAAGGTGCATTTGGACTCAGGATGACAGCCTTTGCAAGGTGCATTTGGACTCAGGATGACAGCTTTTGCAAGGTGCATTTGGACTCAGGATGACAGCCTGTCGAAGGTGCATTTGGTCTCAGGATGACAGCCTTTCGAAGGTGCATTTGGACTCAGGATGACAGCCTTTGCAAGGTGCATTTGGACTCAGGATGACAGCCTTTGCAAGGTGCATTTGGACTCAGGATGACAGCCTTTGCAAGGTGCATTTGGACTCAGGATGACAGCCTTTCGAAGGTGCATTTGGAATCAGGATGACAGCCTTTCGAAGGTGCATTTGGACTCAGGATGACAGCCTTTCGAAGGTGCATTTGGTCTCAGGATGACAGCCTTTCAAAGGTGCATTTGGACTCAGGATGACAGCTTTTCGAAGGTACATTTGGACTCAGAATGACAGCCTTTCGAAGGTGCATTTGGACTCAGGATGACAGCCTTTCGAAGGTGCATTTGGACTCAGGATGACAGCCTTTCGAAGGTGCATTTGGGCTCAGGATGACAGCCTTTCGAAGGTGCATTTGGTCTCAGGATGACAGCCTTTCGAAGGTGCATTTGGACTCAGGATGACAGCCTTTCGAAGGTGCATTTGGACTCAGGATGACAGCCTTTGCAAGGTGCATTTGGACTCAGGATGACAGCCTTTGCAAGGTGCATTTGGACTCAGGATGACAGCCTTTCGAAGGTGCATTTGGTCTCAGGATGACAGCCTTTCGAAGGTGCATTTGGACTCAGGATGACAGCCTTTGCAAGGTGCATTTGGACTCAGGATGACAGTCTTTCGAAGGTGCATTTGGTCTCAGGATGAAAGCCTTTCGAAGGTGCATTTGGACTCAGGATGACAGCCTTTGCAAGGTGCATTTGGTCTCAGGATGACAGCCTTTCGAAGGTGCATTTGGTCTCAGGATGACAGCCTTTGCAAGGTGCATTTGGACTCAGGATGACAGCCTTTGCAAGGTGCATTTGGACTCAGGATGAAAGCCTTTGCAAGGTGCATTTGGACTCAGGATGAAAGCCTTTGCAAGGTGCATTTGGACTCAGGATGAAAGCCTTTGCAAGGTGCATTTGGACTCAGGATGAAAGCCTTTGCAAGGTGCATTTGGACTCAGGATGACAGCCTTTGCAAGGTGCATTTGGACTCAGGATGACAGCCCTTGCCATAATAATATGATAATTATTATGGTATTCAGAAAATGTGTAAATAACAATAATAATTATTGTAGATCGGAACGTCTACTTGCGACTTTAATCCGCTCCACGACGTTGCTAGCAACTGGATCTCCTCGTTTGCAGAGTCAATTTTCCTCATTGAAATTAATTAAATTGCAGTTAATCCATTCCACTGGAATTCTGTGCTTCAATAATTTTGCTAATATCAACTCTACGTCTTGTTCATGTATCTCACTTCATCTAATGTGACATAATAAACAATATAAATAATATAGAAACTTGATATATGCTCTAAAATGAATAAAATATAAATAGTCATTTTTATTCACTCAAAATATATAAGATTTACTGTTATGCCTTATTGCAATATATACAGTGGACCCCCGCTTAACAATCACCTCCAAATGCGACCAATGATGTAAGTGTATTTATGTAAGTGCGTTTGTACGTGTATGTTTGGGGGTCTGAAATGGACTAATCTACTTCACAATATTCCTTATGGGAAAAAATTCAGTCAGTACTGGCACCTGAACATACTTCTGGAATGAAAAAAGTTCGTTAACCGGGGGTCCACTGTATATAATTAATGTCAACCCATTCACGGCTGCATATTGGAATGGACGGTGATGTCATTTGTTTACTCTTGAACATTGCCAAAACAAACGAACATTTCTCCTACGTTGAGCTCAATTTCAAGGTACTTTTCGTCGTGAAAGCAATCAAAATCATATCTATTTCTATAATAGTATATCTTCCATTCTATCAAATGAGACCAAAAAAACGAGAATACTACCGTAAAAACCATAGGAAAACACCACTAAGGGGCGGTAATTGCCGAGAAGTGAACTCCATTATTTATGCTTAGATTTCTTTAATTTTTAGTGTACGTTAAGAAGTATCTTTCCATCATACATTGCCCAAGCTTCAGTAAGATAGTCCAACAAACAAATGAGATGCAGTTCCCTGGATCAAGAGCAACAGCCTCTCACCAGTATCAAGGAACCTGCCTTCAGGTCTGCTCACTTACGGAAATTTGGCTTGAGTATGGAAGCATAAAATTGACCCATCGAGTGCTCGTGTTTGGAAAAACTCGCACGTGGATGCACTTGCAGGTAGAAGTTCCACTGTGTTTAGAAAATATCTGTATAACAAATGATTTACAGTTATGGTTATTTACAGTCATTTATAGTTATGTTTATTTACAGTCATTTATAGTTATGGTTATTTACAGTCATTTACAGTTATGGTTATTTACAGTCATTTACAGTTATGTTTATTTACAGTCATTTATAGTTATGTTTATTTACAGTCATTTACAGTTATGGTTATTTACAGCCATTTACAGTTATGGTTATTTACAGTCATTGATAGTTATTTACAATTTAGAGTTATTAACAATTATTTACATTCAAGATATTTACAATTATTTATAGTTATTTACAATTATTTACAGTTTTTACAATTATTTACAGTTTTTACAATTATTTACAGTTATTTACAATTATTTACAGTTATTAATGGTTATTTACAATTTACAGCTATTAACAGTTATTTACAGTTATTAACAGGTATTTACAATTTAATCAAGTCATTTGCAGTTATTTACAATTTATAGTTATTTACAATTATTTACAGTTATTAATTGTAATTTACAGTTATTTACAGTTATTTGAGCCAATAGTTAAGTGTTGCAACATCACATTGCAGAAAGGTTAAGTTTGCAGAGAGTCTGAGTGCAAGTTGTCGTTGCATAGCGTTGATCAACATGTTGCAGATATCGTATGTAGTCCCGGGCTAGCAAGGTAGTAGCAAGAATAGTCTAGCAGACAGAGTTGAAACCTTCCTCTCTTATACTGACTGACTGCTGCTGCTGACAGTAGTTCTGCTGACAGTGGTGCTACTGGCAGTGTTACTGCTGACAGTATAGGTAGTGTGGTGTGTTTTGGTAAGGATTAACTCTAGCTGACAGTGGTACTGCTGACAGTGCTACCACTGACAGTGTGCTATCAGTAGTACTGCTGACAGTGTAGTAACACTAATACTGCTGACAGTATAGGTAGTGTGGTGTGTTTTGGTAAGGATTAACTCTAGCTGACAGTGGTACTGCTGACAGTGCTACCACTGACAGTGTGCTAACAGTAGTACTGCTGACAGTGTAGTAACACTAATACTGCTGACAGTATAGGTAGTGTGGTGTGTTTTGGTAAGGATTAACTCGAACTGACATTGGTACTACTGACAGTGTGGTAACAGTACTGCTGACAGTGGTACTGCTGACATTAGTACTGTTGACAGTTGTACTGCTGACAGTATTACTGGTGACAGTAAAAGTAGTGTGGTGTGGTGTTTTGGTAAAGATTAACTCTAGCTGACAGTGGTATTGCAGACAGTAGAACTGCTGACAGTGGTACTGCAGACAGTAGTACTGCTGACAGTGGTACTGCTGACAATGGTACTGCTGACAGTGGTACTGCTGACAGTAGTACTGCTGACAGTAGTACTGCTGACAGTGGTACTGCAGTGGTACTGCTAACAATTGTACTGCAGACAGGGGTACTGCTGACAGTTGTACTGCAGATGGTGGGTCTGCTGACAGTGGTACTGCTGACAGTGGTAATGCAGACAGTGGTTCTGCTGATGGTTGTACAGCAGACATTGGTACTGCTGACAGTTGTACTGCTGACAATGTTACTGCTGACAGTTGTACTGCTGACAATGGTACTGCTGACAGTGGTACTGCTGACAATGGTACTACTGACAGTAGCTCTGCTGCCACTGCTGTTGACAGTGGTACTGATAGTATTGCTGACAGCTCCTGACACCTCACAGATATTTACTAATGTTATTATTAATATTTTTGTTGCGTTATTTATGTGTACTAATATATACACTCACTTATATGGTACACTATATACACTCACTTATATGGTACACTACATACACTCACTTATATGGTACACTACATACACTCACTTATATGGTACACTATATACACTCACTTATATGGTACACTATATACACTCACTTATATGGTACACTATATACACTCACTTATATGGTACACTACATACACTCACTTATATGGTACACTATATACACTCACTTATATGGTACACTACATACACTCACTTACATGGTACACTATATACACTCACTTATATGGTACACTACATACACTCACTTATATGGTACACTACATACACTCACTTATATGGTACACTATATACACTCACTTATATGGTACACTATATACACTCACTTATATGGTACACTATATACACTCACTTATATGGTACACTATATACACTCACTTATATGGTACACTATATACACTTATATGGTACACTATATACACTCACTTATATGGTACACTATATACACTTATATGGTACACTATGTACACTCACTTATATGGTACACTATATACACTCACTTATATGGTACACTATATACACTCACTTATATGGTACACTATATACACTTATATGGTACACTATATACACTCATATGGTACACTATATACACTCACTTATATGGTACACTACATACACTCACTTATATGGTACACTATATACACTCACTTATATGGTACACTACATTCACTTATATGGTACACTATATACACTCATATGGTACACTATATACATTCACTTATATGGTACACTACATACACTCACTTATATGGTACACTATATACACTCACTTATATGGTACACTACATACACTCACTTATATGGTACACTATATACACTCATTTATATGGTACACTATATACACTCACTTATATGGTACACTATATACACTCACTTATATGGTACACTATAAACTCATATGGTACACTGTATACACTCATATGGTACACTACATACACTCACTTATATGGTACACTATATACACTCACTTATATGGTACACTACATACACTCATTTATATGGTACAATATATACACTCACTTATATGGTACACTACATACACTCACTTATATGGTACACTATATACACTCACTTATATGGTACACTATATACACTCACTTATATGGTACACTATATACACTCATTTTTTTTTTTTTTTTTTTTTATCACACTGGCCGATTCCCACCAAGGCAGGGTGGCCCGAAAAAGAAAAACTTTCACCATCATTCACTCCATCACTGTCTTGCCAGAAGGGTGCTTTACACTACAGTTTTTAAACTGCAACATTAACACCCCTCCTTCAGAGTGCAGGCACTGTACTTCCCATCTCCAGGACTCAAGTCCGGCCTGCCGGTTTCCCTGAATCCCTTCATAAATGTTACTTTGCTCACACTCCAACAGCACGTCAAGTATTAAAAACCATTTGTCTCCATTCACTCCTATCAAACACGCTCACGCATGCCTGCTGGAAGTCCAAGCCCCTCACACACAAAACCTCCTTTACCCCCTCCCTCCAACCCTTCCTAGGCCGACCCCTACCCCGCCTTCCTTCCACTACAGACTGATACACTCTTGAAGTCATTCTGTTTCGCTCCATTCTCTCTACATGTCCGAACCACCTCAACAACCCTTCCTCAGCCCTCTGGACAACAGTTTTGGTAATCCCGCACCTCCTCCTAACTTCCAAACTACGAATTCTCTGCATTATATTCACACCACACATTGCCCTCAGACATGACATCTCCACTGCCTCCAGCCTTCTCCTCGCTGCAACATTCATCACCCACGCTTCACACCCATATAAGAGCGTTGGTAAAACTATACTCTCATACATTCCCCTCTTTGCCTCCAAGGACAAAGTTCTTTGTCTCCACAGACTCCTAAGTGCACCACTCACTCTTTTTCCCTCATCAATTCTATGATTCACCTCATCTTTCATAGACCCATCCGCTGACACGTCCACTCCCAAATATCTGAATACGTTCACCTCCTCCATACTCTCTCCCTCCAATCTGATATTCAATCTTTCATCACCTAATCTTTTTGTTATCCTCATAACCTTACTCTTTCCTGTATTCACCTTTAATTTTCTTCTTTTGCACACCCTACCAAATTCATCCACCAATCTCTGCAGCTTCTCTTCAGAATCTCCCAAGAGCACAGTGTCATCAGCAAAGAGCAGCTGTGACAACTCCCACTTTGTGTGTGATTCTTTATCTTTTAACTCCACGCCTCTTGCCAAGACCCTCGCATTTACTTCTCTTACAACCCCATCTATAAATATATTAAACAACCACGGTGACATCACACATCCTTGTCTAAGGCCTACTTTTACTAGGAAAAAATTTCCCTCTTTCCTACATACTCTAACTTGAGCCTCACTATCCTCGTAAAAACTCTTCACTGCTTTCAGTAACCTACCTCCTACACCATACACTTGCAACATCTGCCACATTGCCCCCCTATCCACCCTGTCATACGCCTTTTCCAAATCCATAAATGCCACAAAGACCTCTTTAGCCTTATCTAAATACTGTTCACTTATATGTTTCACTGTAAACACCTGGTCCACACACCCCCTACCTTTCCTAAAGCCTCCTTGTTCATCTGCTATCCTATTCTCCGTCTTACTCTTAATTCTTTCAATTATAACTCTACCATACACTTTACCAGGTACACTCAACAGACTTATCCCCCTATAATTTTTGCACTCTCTTTTATCCCCTTTGCCTTTATACAAAGGAACTATGCATGCTCTCTGCCAATCCCTAGGTACCTTACCCTCTTCCATACATTTATTAAATAATTGCACCAACCACTCCAAAACTATATCCCCACCTGCTTTTAACATTTCTATCTTTATCCCATCAATCCCGGCTGCCTTACCCCCTTTCATTTTACCTACTGCCTCACGAACTTCCCCTACACTCACAACTGGCTCTTCCTCACTCCTACAAGATGTTATTCCTCCTTGCCCTATACACGAAATCACAGCTTCCCTATCTTCATCAACATTTAACAGTTCCTCAAAATATTCCCTCCATCTTCCCAATACCTCTAACTCTCCATTTAATAACTCTCCTCTCCTATTTTTAACTGACAAATCCATTTGTTCTCTAGGCTTTCTTAACTTGTTAATCTCACTCCAAAACTTTTTCTTATTTTCAACAAAATTTGTTGATAACATCTCACCCACTCTCTCATTTGCTCTCTTTTTACATTGCTTCACCACTCTCTTAACCTCTCTCTTTTTCTCCATATACTCTTCCCTCCTTGCATCACTTCTACTTTGTAAAAACTTCTCATATGCTAACTTTTTCTCTCTTACTACTCTCTTTACATCATCATTCCACCAATCGCTCCTCTTCCCTCCTGCACCCACTTTCCTGTAACCACAAACTTCTGCTGAACACTCTAACACTACATTTTTAAACCTACCCCATACCTTTTCGACCCCATTGCCTATGCTCTCATTAGCCCATCTATCCTCCAATAGCTGTTTATATCTTACCCTAACTGCCTCCTCTTTTAGTTTATAAACCTTCACCTCTCTCTTCCCTGATGCTTCTATTCTCCTTGTATCCCATCTACCTTTTACTCTCAGTGTAGCTACAACTAGAAAGTGATCTGATATATCTGTGGCCCCTCTATAAACATGTACATCCTGAAGTCTACTGAACAGTCTTTTATCTACCAATACATAATCCAACAAACTACTGTCATTTCGCCCTACATCATATCGTGTATACTTATTTATCCTCTTTTTCTTAAAATATGTATTACCTATAACTAAACCCCTTTCTATACAAAGTTCAATCAAAGGGCTCCCATTATCATTTACACCTGGCACCCCAAACTTACCTACCACACCCTCTCTAAAAGTATCTCCTACTTTAGCATTCAGGTCCCCTACCACAATTACTCTCTCACTTGGTTCAAAGGCTCCTATACATTCACTTAACATCTCCCAAAATCTCTCTCTCTCCTCTGCATTCCTCTCTTCTCCAGGTGCATACACGCTTATTATGACCCACTTCTCGCATCCAACCTTTACTTTAATCCACATAATTCTTGAATTTACACATTCATATTCTCTTTTCTCCTTCCATAACTGATCATTTAACATTACTGCTACCCCTTCCTTTGCTCTAACTCTCTCAGATACTCCAGATTTAATCCCATTTATTTACCCCCACTGAAACTCTCCTACCCCCTTCAGCTTTGTTTCGCTTAGAGCCAGGACATCCAACTTCTTTTCATTCATAACATCAGCAATCATCTGTTTCTTGTCATCCGCACTACATCCACGCACATTTAAGCATCCCAGTTTTATAAAGGGGTTACTAGCCCATTGCTCCCGGCATTTTAGTCGCCTCATACGACACGCATGGCTTACGGAGGAAAGATTCTTTTCCACTTCCCCATGGACAATAGAAGAAATAAAAAAGAACAAGAGCTATTTAGAAAAAGGAGAAAAACCTAGATGTATGTATATATATATATGCATGTGCGTGTCTGTGAAGTGTGACCAAAGTGTAAGTAGGAGTAGCAAGATATCCCTGTTATCTAGCGTGTTTATGAGACAGAAAAAGAAACCAGCAATCACTTATATGGTACACTATATACACTCATATGGTACACTATATACACTCACTTATATGGTACACTATATAAACTCACTTATATGGTACACTATATACACTCATATGGTACACTATATACACTCACTTATATGGTACACTATATACACTCATATGGTACACTATATACACTCACTTATATGGTACACTATACACACTCACTTATATGGTACACTATATACACTCACATGGTACACTATATACACTCACTTATATGGTACACTATATACACTCACTTATATGGTACACTATATACACTCACTTATATGGTACACTATATACACTCACTTATATGGTACACTATATACACTCACTTATATGGTACACTATATACACTCACTTATATGGTACACTATATACACTCACTTATATGGTACACTATATACACTCACTTATATGGTACACTATATACACTCACTTATATGGTACACTATATACACTCATACACTCACTATACACTTATACACTCATTATACACTCACTTATATGGTACACTATATACACTCACTTATATGGTACACTATATACACTCACTTATATGGTACACTATATACACTCACTTATATGGTACACTATATACACTCACTTATATGGTACACTATATACACTCACTTATATGGTACACTATATACACTCACTTATATGGTACACTATATACACTCACTTATATGGTACACTATATACACTCACTTATATGGTACACTATACACACTTATATGGTACACTATATACACTCACTTATATGGTACACTATATACACTCACTTATATGGTACACTATATACACTCACTTATATGGTACACTATATACACTCACTTATATGGTACACTATATACACTCATATGGTACACTATATACACTCACTTATATGGTACACTATATACACTCACTTATATGGTACACTATATACACTCACTTATATGGTACACTATATACACTCACTTATATGGTACACTATATACACTCACTTATATGGTAAACTACATACACTCACTTATATGGTACACTACATACACTCACTTATATGGTACACTACATACACTCACTTATATGGTACACTACATACACTCACTTATATGGTACACTATATACACTCATATGGTATACTATATACACTCACATGGTACACTATGTACACTCACTTATATGGTACACTATATACACTCACTTATATGGTACACTATATACACTCACTTATATGGTACACTATATACACTTATATGGTATACTATATACACTCACTTATATGGTACACTATGTACACTCACTTATATACTACACTATATACACTCACTATACACTTATACACCCACTTATATGGTACACTATATACACTCACTTATATGGTACACTATATACACTCACTTATATGGTACACTATATACACTCATATGGTACACTATATATACTCACTTATATGGTACACTATATACACTCACTTATGTGGTACACTATATACACTCACTTATATGGTACACTATATACACTCATATGGTACACTATATACACTCACTTATATGGTACACTATATACACTCATATGGTACACTATGTACACTCACTTATATGGTACACTATGTACACTCATATGGTACACTATATACACTCACTTATATGGTACACTATATACACTCACTTATATGGTACACTATATACACTCACTTATATGGTACACTATATACACTCACTTATATGGTACACTATATACACTCACTTATATGGTACACTATATACACTCACTTATATGGTACACTATATACACTCATATGGTACACTATATACACTCACTTATATGGTACATTATATACACTCATTTATATGGTACACTATATACACTCATATGGTACACTATATACACTCACTTATATGGTACACTATATACACTCACTTATATGGTACACTATATACACTCACTTATATGGTACACTATATACACTCATATGGTACACTATATACACTCATATGGTACACTATATACACTCACTTATATGGTACACTATATACACTCACTTATATGGTACACTATATACACTCACTTATATGGTACACTATATACACTCATATGGTACACTATATACACTCATATGGTACACTATATACACTCACTTATATGGTACACTATATACACTCACTTATATGGTACACTATATACACTCACTTATATGGTACACTATATACACTCATATGGTACACTATATACACTCATATGGTACACTATATACACTCACTTATATGGTACACTATATACACTCACTTATATGGTACACTATATACACTCACTTATATGGTACACTATATACACTCACTTATATGGTACACTATATACACTCACTTATATGGTACACTATATACACTCACTTATATGGTACACTATATACACTCACTTATATGGTACACTATATACTCATATGGTACACTATATACACTCATATGGTACACTATATACACTCATATGGTACACTATATACACTCACTTATATGATACACTATATACACTCACTTATATAGTACACTATATACACTCATATGGTACACTATATACACTCATATGGTACACTATATACACTCACTTATATGGTACACTATATACACTCATATGGTACACTATATACACTCACTTATATGGTACACTATATACACTCACTTATATGGTACACTATATACACTCACTTATATGGTACACTATATACTCATATGGTATACTATATACACTTATATTGTACACTACATACACTCATTTACATGGTACACTATATACACTCACTTATATGGTACACTATATACACTCACTTATATGGTACACTATATACACTCATATGGTACACTATATACACTCACTTATATGGTACACTATATACACTCATATGGTACACTATATACACTTATATATTGTACACTACATACACTCACTTATATGGTACACTATATACACTCACTTATATGGTACACTATATACTCATATGGTATACTATATACACTTATATTGTACACTACATACACTCATTTACATGGTACACTATATACACTCACTTATATGGTACACTATATACACTCACTTATATGGTACACTATATACACTCACTTATATGGTACACTATATACACTCACTTATATGGTACACTATATACACTCACTTATATGGTACACTATATACACTCACTTATATGGTACACTATATACACTCACTTATATGGTACACTATATACGCTTACTTATATGGTACACTATATACTCTCACTTATATGGTACACTATATACACTCACTTATATGGTACACTATATACACTCATATGGTACACTATATACACTCACTTATATGGTACACTATATACACTCATATGGTACACTATATACACTCACTTATATGGTACACTATACACACTTATATGGTACACTATATACACTCACTTATATGGTACACTATATACACTCACTTATATGGTACACTATACACACATATGGTACACTATATACACTCACTTATATGGTACACTATATACACTCACTTATATGGTACACTATATACACTCACTTATATGGTACACTATATACACTCACTTATATGGTACACTATATACACTCACTTATATGGTACACTATATACACTCACTTATATGGTACACTACATACACTCACTTATATGGTACACTATATACACTCACTTATATGGTACACTATATACACTCACTTATATGGTACACTACATACACTCACTTATATGGTACACTATATACACTCACTTATATGGTACACTATATACACTCACTTATATGGTACACTATATACAGTAACAACACAGTAACAACACAGCAACAACACAGTAACAACACAGTAACAACACAGCAACAACACAGTAACAACACAGTAACAACACAGTAACAACATAGTAACAACACAGTAACAACACAGTAACAACACAGTAACAACACAGCAACAACACAGCAACAACACAGTAACAACACAGTAACAACACAGTAACAACACAGTAACAACACAGCAACAACACAGTAACAACACAGTAACAACACAGTAACAACACAGTAACATCACAGTAACACAGCAACAACACAGTAACAACACAGTAACAACACAGTAACAACACAGTAACAACACAGTAACAACACAGTAACAACACAGTAACACAGCAACAACACAGTAACAACACAGTAACAACACAGTAACAACACAGCAACAACACAGTAACAACACAGCAACAACACAGTAACAACACAGTAACAACACAGTAACAACACAGTAACAACACAGTAACAACACAGTAACAACACAGTAACAACACAGCAACAACACAGTAACAACACAGTAACAACACAGTAACAACACAGTAACAACACAGTAACAACACAGTAACATCACAGTAACACAGCAACAACACAGTAACAACACAGTAACAACACAGTAACAACACAGCAACAACACAGTAACAACACAGTAACAACACAGTAACAACACAGTAACATCACAGTAACACAGCAACAACACAGTAACAACACAGTAACAACACAGTAACAACACAGCAACAACACAGTAACAACACAGTAACAACACAGTAACAACACAGTAACATCACAGTAACACAGCAACAACACAGTAACAACACAGCAACAACACAGTAACAACACAGTAACAACACAGTAACAACACAGTAACATCACAGTAACACAGCAACAACACAGTAACAACACAGTAACAACACAGTAACAACACAGTAACAACACAGTAACAACACAGTAACATCACAGTAACACAGCAACAACACAGTAACAACACAGTAACAACACAGTAACAACACAGCAACAACACAGTAACAACACAGTAACAACACAGTAACAACACAGTAACAACACAGTAACAACACAGGAAGCAACAACACAGTAACAACACAGGAAGCAACAACACAGTAACAACACAGGAAGCAACAACACAGCAACAACACAGTAACAACACAGTAACAACACAGTAACAACACAGTAACAACACAGTAACAACACAGGAAGCAACAACACAGTAACAACACAGGAAGCAACAACACAGTAACAACACAGGAAGCAACAACACAGTAACAACACAGGAAGCAACAACACAGTAACAACACAGGAAGCAACAACACAGTAACAACACAGGAAGCAACAACACAGTAACAACACAGGAAGCAACAACACAGTAACAACACAGGAAGCAACAACGCAGCAACAACACAGTAACAACACAGTAACAACACAGTAACAACACAGTAACAACACAGTAACAACACAGTAACAACACAGTAACAACACAGTAACAACACAGTAACAACACAGGAAGCAACAACACAGTAACAACACAGGAAGCAACAACACAGTAACAACACAGGAAGCAACAACACAGTAACAACACAGTAACAACACAGTAACAACACAGTAACAACACAGGAAGCAACAACACAGTAACAACACAGGAAGCAACAACACAGTAACAACACAGTAACAACACAGTAACAACACAGTAACAACACAGTAACAACACAGGAAGCAACAACACAGTAACAACACAGGAAGCAACAACACAGTAACAACACAGTAACAACACAGTAACAACACAGTAACAACACAGGAAGCAACAACACAGTAACAACACAGGAAGCAACAACACAGTAACAACACAGGAAGCAACAACACAGTAACAACACAGGAAGCAACAACACAGTAACAACACAGGAAGCAACAACACAGTAACAACACAGTAACAACACAGTAACAACACAGTAACAACACAGTAACAACACAGTAACAACACAGTAACAACACAGTAACAACACAGCAACAACACAGCAACAACACAGTAACAACACAGTAACAACACAGTAACAACACAGTAACAACACAGCAACAACACAGCAACAACACAGTAACAACACAGTAACAACACAGTAACAACACAGTAACAACACAGGAAGCAACAACACAGTAACAACACAGGAAGCAACAACACAGTAACAACACAGGAAGCAACAACACAGTAACAACACAGTAACAACACAGTAACAACACAGTAACAACACAGTTATAACACAGTAACAACACAGGAAGCAACAACACAGTAACAACACAGGAAGCAACAACACAGTAACAACACAGGAAGCAACAACACAGTAACAACACAGTAACAACACAGGAAGCAACAACACAGTAACAACACAGTAACAACACAGTAACAACACAGTAACAACACAGTAACAACACAGGAAGCAACAACACAGTAACAACACAGGAAGCAACAACACAGTAACAACACAGGAAGCAACAACACAGTAACAACACAGGAAGCAACAACACAGTAACAACACAGGAAGCAACAACACAGCAACAACACAGTAACAACACAGTAACAACACAGTAACAACACAGTAACAACACAGTAACAACACAGTAACAACACAGGAAGCAACAACACAGTAACAACACAGGAAGCAACAACACAGTAACAACACAGTTATAACACAGTAACAACACAGGAAGCAACAACACAGTAACAACACAGGAAGCAACAACACAGTAACAACACAGGAAGCAACAACACAGTAACAACACAGGAAGCAACAACACAGTAACAACACAGTAACAACACAGGAAGCAACAACACAGTAACAAAGTAACAACACAGTAACAACACAGCACCAACACAGTTATAACACAGTAACAACCACAGTAACAACCACAGTAACAGCACAGTAACAACAACAGTAACAACACAGTAACAACACAGGAAGCAACAACACAGTAACAACACAGGAAGCAACAACACAGTAACAACACAGTAACAACACAGTAACAACACAGTAACAACACAGGAAGCAACAACACAGTAACAACACAGGAAGCAACAACACAGTAACAACACAGGAAGCAACAACACAGTAACAACACAGGAAGCAACAACACAGTAACAACACAGGAAGCAACAACACAGTAACAACACAGTAACAACACAGTAACAACACAGTAACAACACAGTAACAACACAGTAACAACACAGTAACAACACAGTAACAACACAGCAACAACACAGCAACAACACAGTAACAACACAGTAACAACACAGTAACAACACAGTAACAACACAGTAACAACACAGCAACAACACAGTAACAACACAGTAACAACACAGTAACAACACAGTAACAACACAGGAAGCAACAACACAGTAACAACACAGGAAGCAACAACACAGTAACAACACAGGAAGCAACAACACAGTAACAACACAGTAACAACACAGTAACAACACAGTAACAACACAGTTATAACACAGTAACAACACAGGAAGCAACAACACAGTAACAACACAGGAAGCAACAACACAGTAACAACACAGGAAGCAACAACACAGTAACAACACAGTAACAACACAGGAAGCAACAACACAGTAACAACACAGTAACAACACAGTAACAACACAGTAACAACACAGTAACAACACAGTAACAACACAGTAACAACACAGGAAGCAACAACACAGTAACAACACAGGAAGCAACAACACAGTAACAACACAGGAAGCAACAACACAGTAACAACACAGGAAGCAACAACACAGCAACAACACAGTAACAACACAGTAACAACACAGTAACAACACAGTAACAACACAGTAACAACACAGTAACAACACAGGAAGCAACAACACAGTAACAACACAGGAAGCAACAACACAGTAACAACACAGTTATAACACAGTAACAACACAGGAAGCAACAACACAGTAACAACACAGGAAGCAACAACACAGTAACAACACAGGAAGCAACAACACAGTAACAACACAGGAAGCAACAACACAGTAACAACACAGTAACAACACAGGAAGCAACAACACAGTAACAAAGTAACAACACAGTAACAACACAGCACCAACACAGTTATAACACAGTAACAACCACAGTAACAACCACAGTAACAGCACAGTAACAACAACAGTAACAACACAGTAACAACACAGTAACAGCACAGTAACAACAACAGTGACAACCACGGTAACAACACAGTAACACACACAGTAACGCAATAACACAGTAACAACGCAGTAACACAGTAACAAACACAATAACACAGCGACACAGTAACAACACAGTAAGAACACAGTAACAACACAGTAACACCCACAATAACACAGTAACAACGCAATAACAACACAGTAACAACGCAATAACAACACAGTAACAACCACAACAACACAGTAACAGTCACAGTGACAACCACAGTAACAACACAGTAACACAGCAACAACACAGTAACCACAGAAACAACTCAGTAACAACCACAGTAATAACACAGTAACAACCACAGTAATAACACAGTAACAACCACAGTAATAACACAGTAACAAGCACAGTAGCAACCACAGTAATAACATAGTAATAACACAGTAACAAGCACAGTAATAACACAGTAACAGCCACAGCAACAACACAGTAACAACCACAGTAACAACACAATAACACAGTAACAACCACAGTAACACCCACAACACAGTAACCACAATAACAACACAGTAACAACACAGTAACAACACAGTAACACCCACAGTAACACCCACAGTAACAACACAGTAACACAGCAACACAGTAACAAAGTAACACAGTAACAAAGGAACAACCACAGTAACAACACAGTAACAACACAACAACACAGTAACAATACAGTAACAACACAGTAGTCAGTAACAACACAGTAGCCAGTAACAACACAGTAGTCAGTAACAACACAGTAGCCAGTAACAACACAGTAGTCAGTAACAACACAGTAGTCAGTAACAACACAGTAGCCAGTAACAACACAGTAACACAATACAGTAACAACACAGTAACAATACAGTAACAACACAGTAACAACACAGTAACACAATACAGTAACAATACAGTAACAACACAGTAGCAACACAGTAACAATACAGTAACAACACAGTAACACAACCCAGTAACAATACAGTAACAATACGGTAACAACACAGTAACAACCACAGTAACAACACAGCAACACAGTAACAACACAGTAACAACACAGTAACACACAATAACAACACAACAACACAGTAACAACCACAGTAACACCGACAGTAGCAATGCAGTAATAACGCAGTAACACCCACAGTAACAACACAGTAACAACACAGTAATACCCACAGTAGCAACACAGTAACAACGCAGTAACAACACAGTAATAACACAGTAACAACCACAGTAATAACAGTAACAGCCATAGTATCACAGTAACAATACAGTAACAACATAGTAACAACCACTGTAACAACATAGTAACACAGTAACATAGTAACAGCCATAGTAACACAGTAACAACACAGTAACAGCCATAGTAACACGGTAACAACATAGTACAACACAGTAACAATACAGTAAGAACATAGTAACAACCACAGTAACATAGTAACAGCCATAGTAAGACAGTAACAATACAGTGAAGAGTAACACAGTAACAAGCATAGTAACAGTAACAACCACAGTAATAACAGTAACAGCCATAGTAACACAGTAACAACACAGTAAAGAGTAACATAGTAACAGTAACACTAGCACAGTAACAGTAACAACACAGAGTATCACAGTAACAACAACAGTAAAGTAACGTCACAATAACAAAGTAACATCACAGTAACATCACAGTAACATCACAGTAACAACACAGTAACAACACAGTAACATTATTACAGTAACATCACAGTAACAACACAGTAACAACACAGTAACATTAACACAGTAACATCACAGTAACAACACAGTAACATCACAGTAACAACACAGTAACATTAACACAGTAAAATCACAGTAACAACACAGTAACATCACAGTAACAACACAGTAACAACACAGTAACATTAATACAGTAACATCACAGTAACAACACAGTAACAAGACAGTAACATCACAGTAACAAGACAGTAACATCACAGTAACAACACAGTAACATTAACACAGTAACATCACAGTAACAACACAGTAACATTAACACAGTAACATCACAGTAACAAGACAGTAACATCACAGTAACATCATAGTAACAAGACAGTAACATCACAGTAACATCACAGTAACAAGACAGTAACAACAGTAACAACACAGTAACAACACAGTAACATCACAGTAACAAGACAGTAACAACACAGTAACAAGACAGTAACATCACAGTAACAAGACAGTAACAACAGTAACATCACAGTAAGAATACAGTAACATCACAGTAACAACACAGTAACAACTCAGTAACAACACAGTAACATCACAGTAACAACACAGTAACAACACAGTAACATCACAGTAACAACACAGTAACAATAGTAACAACACAGTAACAACACAGTAACATCACAGTAAGAATACAGTAACATCACAGTAACAACACAGTAACAACACAGTAACAATACAGTAACAACACAGTAACAACACAGTAACAACACAGTAACAACACAGTAACAACACAGTAACAACACAGTAACAACACAGTAACAACACAGTAACAACACAGTAACAACACAGTAACATCACAGTAACAAAGTAACATCACAGTAACAACACAGTAACAACACAGTAACATCACAGTAACATCACAGTAACAACACAGTAACATCACAGTAACAACACAGTAACAACACAGTAACAAGACAGTAACAACACAGTAACAACACAGTAACAAGACAGTAACAACACAGTAACAACACAGTAACAAGACAGTAACAACACAGTAACAACACAGTAACAACACAGTAACATCACAGTAACAACACAGTAACATCACAGTAACAACACAGTAACAACACAGTAACAAGACAGTAACAACACAGTAACAACACAGTAACAACACAGTAACAACACAGTAACATCACAGTAACAAGACAGTAACAACACAGTAACATCACAGTAACAACACAGTAACATTAACACAGTAACAAGACAGTAACAAGACAGTAACAAGACAGTAACATCATAGTAACAACACAGTAACATCACAGTAACAACACAGTAACAACAGTAACAACACAGTAACAACACAGTAACAACATAGTAACATCACAGTAACAAGACAGTAACAAGACAGTAACATCACAGTAACAACACAGTAACAACACAGTAACATCACAGTAACAAGACAGTAACAAGACAGTAACAAGACAGTAACAACACAGTAACAACACAGTGACAACACAGTGACATCACAGTAACAACACAGTAACATTAACACAGTAACATCACAGTAACAACACAGTAACAACACAGTAACATCACAGTAACAACACAGTAACAACACAGTAACATTAACACAGTAACATCACAGTAACAACACAGTAACAACACAGTAACAACACAGTAACAACACAGTAACAACACAGTAACAACACAGTAACAACACAGTAACAACACAGTAACAACACAGTAACATCACAGTAACAACACAGTAACATCACAGTAACATTAACACAGTAACATCACAGTAACAACACAGTAACATTAACACAGTAACATCACAGTAACAACACAGTAACAACACAGTAACATCACAGTAACAACACAGTAACAACACAGTAACATCACAGTAACAAGACAGTAGCAAGACAGTAACAAGACAGTAACATCACAGTAACAAGACAGTAACAAGACAGTAACAAGACAGTAACAAGACAGTAACATCACAGTAACAACACAGTAACAACACAGTAACAACACAGTAACAACACAGTAACAAGGCAGTAACATCACAGTAACAAGGCAGTAACAACACAGTAACAACACAGTAACAACACAGTAACAACACAGTAACAACACAGTAACATCACAGTAACAAGACAGTAACATCACAGTAACAACAAAGTAACTAACACAGTAACAACACAGTAACATCACAGTAACCTGATAGCTTGTGCTACCAGGTCGGTTGCCGTGTTCCTCCCTTAAGTCAATGTGACCTGACCTGACTAGGTTGGGTGCATTGGCTTAAGCCGGTAGGAGACTTGGACGTGCCTCGCATGGGCCAGTAGGCCTTCTGCAGTGTTCCTTCGTTCTTATGTTCGTTCTTATGTTCTTATGTAACAACACAGTAACAACACAGTAACAACACAGTAACATCACAGTAACAACACAGTAACAACACAGCAACAACACAGTAACAACACAGTAACATCACAGTAACAACACAGTAACAACACAGTAACAAGACAGTAACATCACAGTAACAACAAAGTAACTAACACAGTAACAACACAGTAACATCACAGTAACAACACAGTAACAACACAGTAGCATCACAGTAACAAGACAGTAACATCACAGTAACAACACATAACATTAACACAGTAACATCACAGTAACAACAGAGTAACATTAACACAGTAACAACACAGTAACATTAACACAGTAACAACACAGTAGCATCACAGTAACAAGACAGTAACAACACAGTAACAACACAGTAACATTAACACAGTAACAACACAGTAACATTAACACAGTAACAACACAGTAACAACACAGTAACATTAACACAGTAACATCACAGTAACAACACAGTAACATTAACACAGTAACAACACAGTAACAAGACAGTAACAAGACAGTAACATCACAGTAACATCACAGTAACATCACAGTAACAAGGCAGTAACATCACAGTAACAAGGCAGTAACATCACAGTAACAAGGCAGTAACAACACAGTAACAACACAGTAACAACACAGTAACATCACAGTAACAACACAGTAACAACACAGTAACAACACAGTAACATCACAGTAACAACACAGTAACAACACAGTAACAACACAGTAACATCACAGTAACAACACAGTAACAACACAGTAACAACACAGTAACAACACAGTAACATCACAGTAACAAGACAGTAACAAGACAGTAACATCACAGTAACAACACAGTAACAACACAGTAACATCACAGTAACAACACAGTAACAACACAGTAACATCACAGTAACAACACAGTAACATCACAGTAATAAGACAGTAACAAGACAGTAACATCACAGTAACAACACAGTAACAACACAGTAACAAGACAGTAACATCACAGTAACAACAAAGTAACTAACACAGTAACAACACAGTAACAACACAGTAGCATCACAGTAACAAGACAGTAACATCACAGTAACAACACAGTAACATTAACACAGTAACATCACAGTAACAACACAGTAACATTAACACAGTAACAACACAGTAACAACACAGTAACATTAACACAGTAACAACACAGTAACATTAACACAGTAACAACACAGTAGCATCACAGTAACAAGACAGTAACAACACAGTAACAACACAGTAACATTAACACAGTAACAACACAGTAACAACACAGTAACATTAACACAGTAACAACACAGTAACAACACAGTAACATCACAGGAACAACACAGTAACATCACAGTAACATTAACACAGTAACAACACAGTAACAACACAGTAACATCACAGGAACAACACAGTAACATCACAGTAACATCACAGTAACATCACAGTAACAACACAGTAACATCACAGTAACAACACAGTAACAACACAGTAACATCACAGTAACAACACAGTAACATTAACACAGTAACAGTAACATTAACACAGTATCACATCACAGTCACAGTAACATCACAGGAACAACACAGTAACATTAACACAGTAACAACACAGTAACAACACAGTAACAACACAGTAACAACACAGTAACAACACAGTAACATCACAGTAACACAGTAACATTAACACAGTAACAACACAGTAACATCACAGTAACAACACAGTAACAACACAGTAACATCACAGTAACAACACAGTAACATTAACACAGTAACAACACAGTAACATCACAGTAACATTAACACAGTAACAACACAGTAACATCACAGTAACAACACAGTAACAACACAGTAACATCACAGTAACATGACAGTAACAACACAGTAACAAGACAGTAACATCACAGTAACATGACAGTAACAACACAGTAACAAGACAGTAACATCACAGTAACATGACAGTAACAACACAGTAACAAGACAGTAACATCACAGTAACAACACAGTAACATTAACACAGTAACAAGACAGTAACAAGACAGTAACAAGACAGTAACAAGACAGTAACATCACAGTAACAACACAGTAACAAGACAGTAACATCACAGTAACAACACAGTAACATTAACACAGTAACAACACAGTAACATCACAGTAACATTAACACAGTAACATTAACACAGTAACAACACAGTAACAACACAGTAACAACACAGTAACAACACAGTAACAACACAGTAACAAGACAGTAACATCACAGTAACAACACAGTAACATTAACACAGTAACAACACAGTAACATCACAGTAACATTAACACAGTAACATTAACACAGTAACAACACAGTAACAACACAGTAACATTAACACAGTAACATCACAGTAACAACACAGTAACAACACAGTAACAACACAGTAACAACACAGTAACATCACAGTAACATTAACACAGTAACATCACAGTAACATCACAGTAACAACACAGTAACATCACAGTAACATTAACACAGTAACATCACAGTAACAACACAGTAACATTAACACAGTAACATCACAGTAACACAGTAACATCACAGTAACACAGTAACAACACAGTAACATCACAGTAACACAGTAACATCACAGTAACAAAGTAACAACACAGTAACATCACAGTAACAACACAGTAACAAGACAGTAACATAGTAACAACAGAGTAACTAACACAGTAACATCACAGTAACACAGCAACAACACAGTAACAACACAGTAACATCACAGTAACAAGACAGTAACATCACAGTAACAACACAGTAACATTAACACAGTAACATCACAGTAACAACACAGTAACATTAACACAGTAACATCTCAGTAACAACACAGTAACATCACAGTGACAACACAGTAACAACACAGTAACAACACAGTAACATTAACACAGTAACATCACAGTAACAACACAGTAACATCACAGTAACAACAGTAACAACACAGTAACATCACAGTGACAACACAGTAACAACACAGTAACAACACAGTGACATTAACACAGTAACATCACAGTAACAACACAGTAACAACACAGTAACAACACAGTAACAACACAGTAACATTAACACAGTAACATCACAGTAACAACACAGTAACATCACAGTAACATCACAGTGACAACACAGTAACAACACAGTAACATCACAGTAACAACACAGTAACAACACAGTAACATCACAGTGACAACACAGTAACATCACAGTAACAACACAGTAACATTAACACAGTAACATCACAGTAACAACACAGTAACATCACAGTAACAACACAGTAACAACACAGTAACAACACAGTAACAACACAGTAACATCACAGTAACATTAACACAGTAACAACACAGTAACAACACAGTAACATTAACACAGTAACAACACAGTAACAACACAGTAACATTAACACAGTAACATCACAGTAACAACACAGTAACATTAACACAGTAACATCACAGTAACAACACAGTAACATCACAGTAACATCACAGTAACAACACAGTAACAACACAGTAACATCACAGTAACATCACAGTAACAACACAGTAACATCACAGTAACAAAGTAACATCACAGTAACAACACAGTAACAACACAGTAACATCACAGTAACAACACAGTAACAACACAGTAACATCGCAGTAACAACACAGTAACATCACAGTAACATTAACACAGTAACATCACAGTAACAACACAGTAACAACACAGTAACATCACAGTAACAACACAGTAACATCACAGTAACAAAGTAACAGCACAGTAACATCACAGTAACAAGGCAGTAACATCACAGTAACAACACAGTAACATCACAGTAACAAGGCAGTAACATCACAGTAACAACACAGTAACATCACAGTAACAACACAGTAACAACACAGTTACATCACAGTAACAACACAGTAACATCACAGTAACAAAATAACACAGTAACATCACAGTAACATCACAGTAACAACACAGTAACAACACAGTAACAACACAGTAACAACACAGTAACAACACAGTAACATCACAGTAACAACACAGTAACATCACAGTAACATCACAGTAACAACACAGTAACAACACAGTAACAACACAGTAACATCACAGTAACAACACAGTAACAACAGTAACAACACAGTAACAAGACAGTAACATCACAGTAACAACACAGTAACAACACAGTAACAACACAGTAACAACACAGTAACAACACAGTAACATCACAGTAACAACACAGTAACAACACAGTAACAACACAGTAACAACACAGTAACAACACAGTAACAACACAGTAACAACACAGTAACAACACAGTAACAACACAGTAACATCACAGTAACATCACAGTAACAACACAGTAACAAGACAGTAACAAGACAGTAACATCACAGTAACAACACAGTAACAACACAGTAACAACACAGTAACATTAACACAGTAACATCACATTAACAGCACAGTAACGTCACAGTAACAACACAGTAACAACACAGTAACAACACAGTAACATCACAGTAACATCACAGTAACACAGTAACAACACAGTAACAACACAGTAACAACACAGTAACAACACAGTAACAACACAGTAACAACACAGTAACATCACAGTAACATCACAGTAACACAGTAACAACACAGTAACAACACAGTAACATCACAGTAACAACACAGTAACAACACAGTAACATTAACACAGTAACATCACAGTAACAACACAGTAACAACACAGTAGCATTAACACAGTAACATCACAGTAACAACACAGTAACAACACAGTAACAACACAGTAACATCACAGTAACATCACAGTAACATCACAGTAACAACAGTAACATCACATTACCAACAAAGTAACTAACACAGTAACAACACAGTAACAACACAGTAACATCACATTACCAACAAAGTAACTAACACAGTAACAACACAGTAACAACACAGTAACAACACAGTAACAACACAGTAACATCACATTACCAACAAAGTAACTAACACAGTAACAACACAGTAACAACACAGTAACAACACAGTAACAACACAGTAACAACACAGTAACAACACAGTAACATCACATTACCAACAAAGTAACTAACACAGTAACGACACAGTAACAACACAGTAACAACACAGTAACAACACAGTAACAACACAGTAACAACACAGGTAGCAGTCGTCTAGACTTATATATATCTCCTGGCCCTGATCCAACACATGCTCTCTCACCCCTCCCCCTCCCTCACCTCACCCCCTCCCTCACCTCCTCCCACACCCCAACCCTCACCCCCTATCCCTCCCCCTCCTTCACCCCTCCCTCGCCTTCACCCCCTCCTTCACCCCATCCCTCACCCCCTCCCTCACCCCAGTCCTCACCCTATCCCTCCCCCTCCCTCACCCCATTCCTCACCCTCACCCCCATCCCTCACCCCATTCCTCACCCTCACCCCCATCCCTCACCCCATTCCTCTCCCTCACCCCCTCCCTCACCCTCTCCCTCACCCTCTCCCTCACCCTCTCCCTCACCCTCTCCCTCACCCCATCTCTCACCCCCTACCTCTCCCCCTACCTTCAAGATCTTGATCCAGGGAACACACGTATTCACAGCCACGTGGGAGGGGGGGAGTTGAATGATAGCTCTAGGCCTTTCATGTTGCAACTAGGTCATCTTCAGGAACTTGCAGTGTTGCAGAAGTCAGGAAGTGCAGATACATCCCTTGAACCTGTCAATCTGTTGTATACATGACCTTTATGATGTATATTGTATACATGACCTTGTATGATGGTGTATGTTGTATACATGACCTTTATGATGTATATTGTATACATGACCTTGTATGATGGTGTATGTTGTATAGATGACCATGTATGAAGGTATATGTTGTATATTGTGGTGTATGAGAGTCAAGTGTCACTAATATAGTCTCTTTCTATTATTGTTGCTTGCTACTGCAGGCTTTTGTTGTTGTTGTTGTTGCTGGTAGTGCTGTTGTTGCTGCTCCTGTTGTTGCTGGTAGTGCTGTTGTTGCTGCTCCTGTTGTTGCTGGTAGTGCTGTTGTTGCTGCTCCTGTTGTTGCTGCTCCTGTTGTTGTTGCTGGTAGTGCTGTTGTTGCTGCTCCTGTTGTTGCTGGTAGTGCTGTTGTTGCTGCTCCTGTTGTTGTTGCTGGTAGTGCTGTTGTTGCTGCTCCTGTTGTTGTTTCTGGTTTTGTTGTTGCTTCATCAGTAATATTGTTGATCAGGTATGTGGTGTGGCACCTGGGAATCAGGTACATGATGTGGCAGCTGGGAATCAGGTACATGGTGTGTCACCTGGGAATCGGGTTCAGGGGAAGTGATAGGCGAGTCCAGTTCCTTGGATGAAGAGCCCTGAGTATCATGATGGCACTTATAATGGCCCCATGATGGCACTGTCAGTTATAATGGCACCATGATGGCACTGTCAGTTATAATGGCACTAAGATGGTACCATCATAATGGCACCATGATGGCACTGTCATTTATAATGGCACCATGATGGCACTGTCAGTTATAATGGCACCATGATGGCACTGTCAGTTATAATGGCACTAAGATGGTACCATCATAATGGCACCATGATGGCACTGTCATTTATAATGGCACCATGATGGCACTGTCAGTTATAATGGCACTAAGATGGTACCATCATAATGGCACCATGATGGCACTGTCATTTATAATGGCACCATGATGGCACTGTCAGTTATAATGGCACCATGATGGT
The DNA here is from genome assembly GCF_038502225.1 of Cherax quadricarinatus. NCBI lineage: Eukaryota > Metazoa > Arthropoda > Malacostraca > Decapoda > Parastacidae > Cherax > Cherax quadricarinatus. The sequence continues at coordinate 79,573,007 of NC_091294.1, forward strand.
ACTGTGGCTGGGAAGGTATACAACAAAAGGTCAGTGACTGTATCAGAATGTAATGTTGAGCAGTGATTATATTCTTTATTAACCTCTCCTTCCTACCTCATTCCTTCTTTCATTATTAACTCTTCCTTCCCTCCTTCACATGAAGTAAGGTAGTTGTATATGCTAGCACTAGTATTGCACTAGTTGCAATCTTGGCACTGTTTCCCTGCAACTATTTCCGGACTTGCAACAAGCGCCTTGCTCTGGCCTCGTCACATTTTCCCGGTTTCGTTCTTGTCATAAAAACCACCCTAAAGTAACTACCCATGAGAGGAACGATATACATTATTGTCCTGTTATTGTCTTTGGTGATGGGTTTGTTGCATAAAAATTTGTGTTTGCAGATGTCAGCTCGAGGGAATGCAAAAAAAAGAGGAGAATTTGGCGAGGTCCGTGGTGGCGAGGGACTTGCCACAGCGGCAGTGCCAGTCGGAGGCGGCAACGGCAGGTAGCCACCAGGAGGCTATCGCCACCAGCGATGCCACTATCGCCACCTTAAAGGACCCAGTTGATCATCAACAGGTCGCCAGCCAGGAAGACATCAACGCCTTCGAGCACGGTACATCACTGAACGAGGTTGTTAACCCCAATCTCCAATTAGATCAGGTAAGACTACATTAATATGCTTTCTGATTATTTTGGTACATATTGGCACTACTTTGTGTGACACTGTTAATTGCTGTATTACTCCAGATATGGAAGTATATGTGGCACTGTGCCAAGGATGGTGCTGTGAAGGCTTGGTTAATGTTAATAATAGATGCCTGGGTGAGTGAGGCTGGTGTTGGGGCAGTGCCAGGCTCTAGGTGGCACTGCCCCAGGCACCTGAGTACCACTAGTCAAGGGTAGGACTCTGTTGAGAGGGTGGTGACACTCTTTGGTGCCATAGTGTAATAGGGGTGGCACTAGAGAGTGGGAATTAGTGGTTGCTGTTGCCATCCTGCTGATCTGGCAGCTATGGCAGACCCCAAGCAGCAGATAGAGCAGGAGTGTCAGCAGGTACAGGAGCACCTGCTGAAGCTGACTGCTGACCGTAATGCCCTCCACCATGAATTTGAGCAGCTTACCCGCAGCAGTCAGCGCCTGCTTCAGCAGATACAGGAAGACAGCACCACTGCTGGAGAGAGGAAGTTCCACAACTATGAAGCGGAAAAGAAGCGGATCGAAGAGAAGCTGGAGGCTCTGGAGAACGACATCTTGGAGAAAAACAAGAAGATCCTCCTCTTAGATTCCAAAGCAGGCGATTACTTATTGCAAGTGAGCACTGCTAGCAACACGCTCTTTGATAATGAGGTTGCAAAATCTGGCATCAGTGGTGATGCAGTGGGTAGCAGGGAGGTTCTAGCATGTAGCCAGGGCGGTAGTTCTACTAGTAACGAGGTGGTTCTTAGCAGTGTTGATAAGATTGAAGATAATAATGTTTTGTGTAGTAAAGAAGCAGCAAGTGATGTTATTATTAGTAAGTTTTGTGAGCAAGGTAAAGTAGAGGAACCCAGTCAGCAGGTAGCAGAGCCTCCTGCTGGTGGGTGCCTCATCTCCTGCTCCACTACTGAAGAAGCTGCAGTGGAAGTACAGGTGGAAAAAGAAATTTCAGTCAGTGAAGATGAAGTGAAAAAAGAAAAATTGAAAGAAATTGATCATAGTGCAAAAACAGTTGATGTGAAAGAAGGGGATACCAGTGTTAAAAGTTCACTTGAGGGAAATACAGAGGTGGTAGATAGTGCGAGAGAAAATAATGGAATACCTGAAGATGATGATAAAGGTGAAGACAATATGGAGGCGGTGAATAACAGCAATGAAGAAGTTATGAATGAGGTGATGTATGGCGGTGTGGGGCATAGTGCGTTGCATGTTGCTGCTGCACCGTCAGGCTTGTCTGTAGCAGCAACCATGCAGCAGGCTGCTGCTGGTGCAGCTGTGCCTGCTGCTACACCTGCACCGTTGTCTCCATCTGTTGCAACTGCAGCTTCCTTGCAGCAGTCTGCTGCTGGTGCAGCTATCCCTATACCTGCACCATTGACTCCATCTGTAGCAGTTACTGTGCAGCAGGCTTCTGCTGATGCGGCTGTCCCTACTGCTCCACCTGCACTGTTAAGTCTATCTGTTGCAAGTGCAGCTTCCCTGCAGCAGGCTGCTGCTGGTGCAACTGCCCCTACTGCTGCACCTTCTGAAACATCTGCTAGAGGTACACCAGGGGCAGACAGTACAGGTAAGCAGACTAGTGGTAATGGGTCACCAGTGCGTGATCAAGTGGCCTCTCTGTCGGTGCTCGTGGCTGAGCTGCGTCGTGTCAAGGACGACATGGGCAAGTGCATGTCCATCAAGGAACAATCCTTCATTGAACTGGAAGATCAGCTTCAGGCTGCCAACAGAGAACTTTCGGCTCTCAAGGTTTCAATGTCGGCTGTGTCGAAGGATCTGGAAGAAAAGGAGCAGCGTTATCAAGCCTTGGAAGAAGAGAACAAGAAGAAGAAGATGGATATTGAGTTTAAGATGAGCGAGATACAAGAAGTGACAACGAAGTGTACCATGCTGGCCGAGGAGAAGACGGATTTGTTGCGCAAGTTGGAGGTGTTGGAGATCATGATGACGGAATATCGTACGGAGATCGAGATGCTCATCGCGGAGAAGACCAAGATGGAGGAACAGACCAAAGAGTTACTGGCTGCCAAGACGACGACGTCGACGGCCGAGGCTGAGATAGACTCCAGGACCAGTGTGGAGGAGAAGGAAAAGGAAATTGAAGAACTAGTGGAGAAGGTGCAGAGTATGGAGAAGGCAATGAAAGAATTGAACGATAAGTTGAAAGTCACCAACAGGCACTTGAAGGTGATGGCTCGTGAACGCGAACACAAGCAGAAGGAATGTGAGGTTCTTCGACGCAAGGTGGAAATGGTGGAGCTCAAGATGTGTGAGCTTCAAGGAACCTTCGACATGCTGGTGAAAGCTGTCATGGTCGAACGAGACAATGTTATTAAGGACATGGAAGACAAGACCGGCCAGATAGACGACCTCCAGCAGACTCTAGTTCGACTCAAGGACACTCATGAGCAGGAGCTGGAAAATGTTCTCTATGAAAAAAGGCTCCTTGATGACGAGCTCTCCAGGTATAGATCCGGGGAGCTGAGGTCATCAGCAGTAGCTGTAGTGGAGCAGAGAGACTTTGATGTTGTCACACAAGAGAAACAGACATTGGAAATTCAAGTGAAACAGAAGACAGAGGAGACTAAAATCCTCCAGGATAAAGTAGAGAACATCCAGCATGACATGACGGAGTTCGTGGCATCTCTGAAGGACGAGATGCAACGCCTCAAGGAAGACAGCGAGAAGGTGAAAGCAGAGAAGAATGACTTGACTGCAACGTTCACCACTCTGCACGCCGAACATTTAGACCTGACCAACAGACACCAGCAGTTGGAAATGTCGTTCCAAGAACTGGAAAAGTCGAAACGAGAAAAGACTGACAATCTGGAGTCCCTACGACTCCAGTTGGAGGACCTCCAGCACCAACTGGAAGATGTCAATACCAAGAACATCAAAACAACGGCTGTGATGCGCACCAAAGAGGAGGAATTTCGTGAGGAGTTGGCAGCTCGCGAGGGAACTATCCAAGAGCTAACCATTACTCTCACAAACAATCAAAAACAATCCATGGAAAACTACAATGCTCTTCTGGATGACAAAACTGCTCTGGAGATCAAATATAAAAATATCCTCACAGAAAAAGAAAAGCTGAAAAAAGACTTGGATGAAAAACTAACTTTATTACAGGAAGAAAAGAGTCAGGAAGTTAAAGAGCTACAGGAAAAAATAAAGTCAATGATGGAAGAATTAAATAAAGTTAAGAGTGAGCTCTCAGAGCCAGTAAGAGCCGGTGAGGAGCAAGATAAGGTCGCCTCATCTCAGGTCAACACTGATGCACCTTCCCATCCTCCACCGACTGTTGGAGAATGTGGAGAAGTTGCAGATAGAGAGGAACTTATCAAAGTTATCACTAAGAGAGGACAGGACCTTAAAGAGGCCCTCGAGAGCACTCACAATAAGTTGGATGCCAAAGAGGAAGAAATACGGACTCTTGTGGAGGAAGATATTCCCAAGCTGCGCCAGACCATCAAAGAGCTCACCATGGAACTTGAGGCTCTCAAACAGAAGTCTGCCAGCGCGGGAACTTTCGAGAGTCATGAGCAGTTTGAGTCTGTCATAGCTGCCAAGGAGGAGAAGATCAGAGAGCTGGAGTCCAAGGTGGGTGAGCTGGACAAGTGCACAGCGTATATCACCCAGCTTGAGGGACGCCTCCAGGAAACCTCAGCTGCTCCGAACACTTTAGAATCTCAGCTTGAACAAATAAATCAGCTTAGTGCAGACATTTCTAAGCTGAAGGAGGAATTGCAGCAGAGCTGCAAGGAATGTGAAGCTTTGAAGGTTACTGTCACAGAACTGCAGAATGAAAACAAGAATTTACAGAACGAGAAGTCAAAGTTAGTGGAGGAATACGAGAAGAAGTTAGAAGAAGCACGTAACAACGTAGAGGAAGCCAGCAGTCAACTAGAAGAAAAAAAAAACTCGGTTGAAAGATTAGAAAGAGAACTTAGCAGTAGTATTAGTAGTCACTTAGCTAAGGTTTCTCTAGTAGAGAGGAACCATATGAGTAGGGTAGCAGAGTTAGTTAAGCTTCATAGATATAAAGTAGAGGACCTTAGAGTAAGCAACGCAGCTCAGCTCGGCAAGCTGCACAAACACATTGAAGATTTGTACCAAGAGAAAGCAGCCCTCAACGACCAACTTCAAACGATTAAGTTCAGTGTGAGTTCGTCACAACGAGAAATAACTTTAGAACAAGAAAGAGACAGCCTTCAGTCCCATGTTATAACTCTTCAACACAACGTTGAATCATTGGAAAAAGAGAAATTGCAAATTGAAGAAGAGAAACGACTATTGAAAAATGGCTTTGAAGAGGAGCAAATAATGGCACTGGAGATGCAATCCCAAATGGTGAGTGACCTGGAACAATTAATACTGAACTTGGAATCTGAGAAAGGCAGTCTGGAGAAGGAACTTGCTAACTTACGTTCCTCCTGCGATGCTCACTCTGCCAGTCTTTTAGAAAGCGAAAAGAAAGTTGCAGTATGTGAAGATCTGGTTGTCAACTTGGCCAAGGAAAAGGCAAGTCTCAAGGAGGAGATCAAAGGTCTTAAAGAAATCATCGGAGGAGAGACAGTGTCCCGGATCAGTGAGGATCATCACAAGACCAAGACCATTGAGGAACTGACAGCTAAGCTTGAGAAGCTGGAAACTTTGCTTGAGAAAGCACAAATAGCTTTGGAAGAACAAGAAGATGTTTATGCTCTTAAGCTTAAAGAAGAAAAAGATGACCACATGATGCAGCTCAAGGCTCTGCGTAAAGAATTGAACGAAGAAGTTGGCGTGATCCAGGAGCGGAAAGAGCAAGTGGCGCTAGAGTATGAAGACAAGATTGGTCTGATAATTGCAGAGTACCAGGAGCAACTCAGTAGCTTGGCCAGCAAGCATGAGGCCAGGTTGCTGGAAGAGAAGGCTGAATTTGGCCGAGTGTTGGTCTCCAAGATTGATGAGTACGAGGGCCGGTTGGCCACCCAGGCTGCCGACATCAAGTCATACGAGGCTCAGCTTGATGTTCTTCAGGGTGACATCGACAATAAGGCAAAGGTAATCGAGGAGCTGGAGTGCAGCCTCGATGAGATGACACTAATGAGAGCTGCTCTGAGGGCTCAAGTTGACGACCTCAAGTTAAGCATCACTAAAATAAATGAGGGTACAGAAGGGTCTTATTTGGATGTCCTCCACGCCGACTATCAGTCTAGACTGACAGAAGTCCAGGAGCACTATGAGGCCCAACTAGCGTTCTTGCGCTCATTGCTCTCAGGAGCAGAGAGTGAGGTACAGAGAGCAACATGTAGCTCACCTTCCCAGGACTCTGAGTACTCAATTGAGCTCTCGTGTCTCCGACCGTACTTGCAAGGACAGTCGTCCCCCATAGCTGACCTGGCATTAGAATTAAGGTCACATTCTGCCCAGGGATCACAGTCTGGCTTCCTCAGTGAGACTGATACCAGAGCATCGTGTCAAAGTTGTCATATCTTGGCACGGTCATCTTCAAGCACCAAGTGCAAGGAAGAAATTCGCTCTTACTCATCGGCAGATGGCAAGATTGGCATCACTCTGACTTCCCTAACTGCACATCTAAGAACTAAATCTATATCTAAGGCTAAAAGTAAGTGCAAGTCCAATGGATCAATCCCACGCTTGCTGCTCAACTCTGCCTCCAGATCTGAGCTCAAGCAACTACAAGCAACCTTAGGCAACAAGAACAAGTCAAAAATGTTGGCAAACTTGCCTCAGGGATCACAGCAGACAAATGACTTGACAGGAAACACCTGTCAAACTCACACACCTAATTCTGATTCTCATTCAGTAGACAACACACTGGATGGGTCCAGGCATGACTCCTACATTCCCAGCCCTCTCTTTGACTCAGCTCTCTCCAGCATGGGGGCTAGACCACGGCCCCCTCGCAGATCTGCTGCAAAGTTCAAATCCTTTCCGCCATCAAAACAACCAATTTGCTTCGATGTGGAACCCTGCCCAGCCACTGATGCCATATCCAGCACTGGTGAACCCTGTTCAGCCACTGATGCCACTGTACCCAGCAGTGCCGAGCCCTACCCAGCCCTCGACGCCGGCACCACGCCGCTCGACAAGTACCGTATTAAATTAGAAATGTGCACTTGTTGCGTAGTACAATAACTGAGCTTCGGCAAGGGGTGACGACTTAAAGACTTCGGCCAAACCCTCTCCTACATTTTTGATGACTTTAGGCAGCTGACGGCATTGATGAGCTGATGCTAGAGTGATGCGCTGACGCTAGAGTGATGCTAGAGTGATGTGCTGACACTAGAGTGATGCTAGAGTGAGGTATCTAATACTTCCTGCCATTTTTTATAGCAGTGATCCCTTTTGTGTCAAAATTTAACCAGTCTTTGTTAAGTTAAAATTAATATTAAACTCATATCTTAGTGCTTTAACTAATAGTTTCTTTAATATTAACTTCTTAGTATAGTTAGTGAAACATAGCGAGTTTCACTCACCACAGAGTGAAACATATAGTGAGTTTCACTCACTACAGAGTGAAACATATAGTGAGTTTCACTCACTACAGAGTGAAACATATAGTGAGTTTCACTCACTACAGAGTGAAACATATAGTGTGTTTCACTCACCACACAGAGTGAAACATATATAGTGAGTTTCACTCACCACACAGAGTGAAACATATATAGTGAGTTTCACTCACCACACAGAGTGAAACATATATAGTGAGTTTCACTCACCACACAGAGTGAAACATATATAGTGTGTTTCACTCACCACAGAGTGAAACATAGCGAGTTTCACTCACCACAGAGTGAAACATATAGTGAGTTTCACTCACCACACAGAGTGAAACATATATAGTGAGTTTCACTCACCACAGAGTGAAACATATATAGTGAGTTTCACTCACCACAGAGTGAAACATATATAGTGAGTTTCACTCACCACACAGAGTGAAACATATATAGTGAGTTTCACTCACCACAGAGTGAAACATATATAGTGAGTTTCACTCACCACAGAGTGAAACATATATAGTGAGTTTCACTCACCACAGAGTGAAACATATATAGTGAGTTTCACTCACCACAGAGTGAAACATATATAGTGAGTTTCACTCACCACACAGAGTGAAACATAGTGAGTTTCACTCACCACACAGAGTGAAACATAGTGAGTTTCACTCACCACACAGAGTGAAACATAGTGAGTTTCACTCACCACACAGAGTGAAACATATATAGTGAGTTTCACTCACCACAGAGTGAAACATATATAGTGAGTTTCACTCACCACACAGAGTGAAACATATATAGTGAGTTTCACTCACCACAGAGTGAAACATATATAGTGAGTTTCACTCACCACAGAGTGAAACATATATAGTGAGTTTCACTCACCACACAGAGTGAAACATATATAGTGAGTTTCACTCACCACACAGAGTGAAACATATATAGTGAGTTTCACTCACCACACAGAGTGAAACATATATAGTGAGTTTCACTCACCACACAGAGTGAAACATATATAGTGAGTTTCACTCACCACAGAGTGAAACATATATAGTGAGTTTCACTCACCACAGAGTGAAACATTTTTACCTTCTAAAACTAGGTTAGAATTTTTAAAAAATTTAATTGAAAATATTAGAAAAGGTTGAATGTCAGCTCCTGACCCACTGCATGTGAGTGCAGGTGAAAGGAACAGTGCAGAGTGCAACACTAGCTTGTAGCGCTGCTACACTAGACATTACCGTTGTAGATCTGAACGTAATTCAAAACGGGGCATCAAAAAGTCATCACATGGAACCTAATCTCCCAGATTTCTTCAGTGACTCAACATAGGAACTGAAGGATGAGTGAGGATGTTACAATCCTGGAGGTGGTAAGTACAGTGACTGTACTCTGAAGGATGAGTGAGGATGTTACAATCCTGGAGGTGGTAAGTACAGTGACTGTACTCTGAAGGATGAGTGAGGATGTTACAATCCTGGAGGTGGGAAGTACAGTGACTGTACTCTGAAGGATGAGTGAGGATGTTACAATCCTGGAGGTGGTAAGTACAGTGACTGTACTCTGAAGGATGAGTGAGGATGTTACAATCCTGGAGGTGGTAAGTACAGTGACTGTACTCTGAAGGATGAGTGAGGATGTTACAATCCTGGAGGTGGTAAGTACAGTGACTGTACTCTGAAGGATGAGTGAGGATGTTACAATCCTGGAGGTGGGAAGTACAGTGACTGTACTCTGAAGGATGAGTGAGGATGTTACAATCCTGGAGGTGAGAAGTACAGTGACTGTACTCTGAAGGATGAGTGAGGATGTTACAATCCTGGAGGTGGGAAGTACAGTGACTGTACTCTGAAGGATGAGTGAGGATGTTACAATCCTGGAGGTGGGAAGTACAGTGACTGTACTCTGAAGGATGAGTGAGGATGTTACAATCCTGGAGGTGGTAAGTACAGTGACTGTACTCTGAAGGATTACATTATCATGGTTTATCTGAATTCTAAACATTTACTGGAGTTGGTGGAGACAGTAACTTTTAGGGAGTTGAAGTGCTGTTATAGCGTGAGTAATATACGTATATATATATATATATATATATATATATATATATATATATTATATATATATGTATATATTATATATATATGTATGTATTATACATATATATTTATATATATATATATATATATATATATATATATATATATATATATATATATATTATATATATGTATATATTATATATATGTATATATATATTATACATATATATTTATATATATACATACACACACACATGTCAGTACATGCCTAGTTGAGGTCCTCTTTAGTTTAAGTAGCCTAGTAATATTAATAATAATAATAGCAATAACAGTAATAATACTAATCACCTGTCAAATGTTCTGACCACATCTCTAAATTACTCTTGGCTATTTTGAATTTAATTTTGAGAGGAAATGGGGTAAGACTTTCTGGGGTTCCTCCAACCCAGAGTTTATTTGCTACAGTGAACCTTCGATTTAATGCACTAGTGGGGGGAGGGGGAGGGACCATTTAAGCAGAATGTCAAGAAATTGTTCTCTAAGGCAGCAGAACAATGAGTAATTATTGTTCTTGAAGGTGACAATAGCGGACAGTTGGGTATTTAGCAGACTTAGTCTGCTAAATCTGGAAGTGGACATATCCGGTGGACTGCAGCAACTGTACCGGACGATTCCTCCAGCAGACAGATTGTAGATAATTCTGAATCTGACAAACACGGAATTGTCCGTGATCGTAAGGAAACCTTCCGCTTCAACTTTAGCAATGCGTCGACCCTTCAACTATTGCGACATTGATCATGTCGCTGCCACAACTACACATCTCCTTCGTATCCAAAACTGAAAATATTTTTCTACATAAAGGTACTAATTTTGTAAGTATTTTAAGTTAGTTTAAGGTCAGTACTTAGGGCGATGTGAGACAGCAAAGTTGGTGGTGGATATGTCACATGTCCACCTCTCTAGGTCACACACACACGCACACACACACACACACACACACACACACACACACACACACACACACACACACACACACACACACACACACACACACACACACACACACACACGCACACACACACGCACACACACACATGCACACGCACATGCACATGCACATGCACACACACACACAGGGAGACAGACATGAGGCACTAAACTACAGACCTGTATCACTAACGTGTATAGTATGCAAGGTCATGGAGAAGATCATCAGGAGGAGAGTGGTGGAGCACCTGGAAAAAAACAAGTGTATAATTGACAGCCAGCATGGTTTCAGGGAAGGAAAATCCTGTGTCACAAACCTACTAGAGTTTTATGACAAGGTGACAGAAGTAAGACGAGAGAGAGGGGTGGATCGACTGCATTTTTTTGGACTGCAAGAAGGCCTTCGACACAGTTCCTCACAAGAGGTTACTGCAAAAGCTAGAGGATCAGGCACACATAACAGGAAAGGCACTACAATGGATCAGAGAATACCTGACAGGGAGGCAACAATGAGTCATGGTACGTGACGAGGTGTCAGAGTGGGAGCTTGTGACAAGCGGGGTTCCACAGGGGTCAGTCCTAGGACCTGTGTTGTTCTTGGTATGTGTGAACGACATAACGGAAGGGATAGACTCAGAAGTGTCCTTGTTTGCAGATGATGTGAAGTTAATGAGAAGAATCAAATCGGATGAGGATCAGGCAGAACTACAAAGAGACCTGGACAGGCTACAAGCCTGGTCCAGCAACTGGCTCCTTGAGTTTAACCCTGCCAAATGCAAAGTCATGAAGATTGGGGAAGGGCAAAGAAGACCACAGACACAATATAGTTTAGATGGCCAAAGACTGCAAACCTCACTCAAGGAAAAAGATCTGGGGGTGAGTATAACACCGAGCATATCTCCTGAGGCGCACATCAATCAGATAACTGCTGCAGCATACGGGCGCCTGGCAAACCTACGGATAGCGTTCCGATACCTCAGTAAGGATTCGTTTAAGACTCTGTATACCATCTACGTCAGGCCCATACTGGAGTATGCAGCACCAGTTTGGAATCCACACCTGGTCAAGCACGTCAAGAAATTAGAGAAAGTGCAAAGGTTTGCAACAAGACTAGTCCCAGAGCTACAGGGATTGTCCTACGAAGAAAGGAGGGAAATCGGCCTGACGACACTGGAGGACAGGAGGGTCAGGGGAGACATGATAATGACATATAAAATACTGCGTGGAATAGACAAGGTGGACAAAGACGGGATGTTCCAGAGAAGGGACATAGAAACAAGAGGTCACAATTGGAAGTTGAAGACTCAGATGAATCAAAGGGATGTTAGGAAGTATTTCTTCAGTCATAGAGTAGTCAGGCCGTGGAATAGCCTAGAAAGTGACGTAGTGGAGGCGGGAACCATACATAGTTTTAAGGCGAGGTATGATAAAGCTCATGGGGCAGGGAGAGAGAGGACCTAGTAGCAATCAGCGAAGAGGCGGGGCCAGGAGCTATGAATCGACCCCTGCAACCACAAATAGGTGAGTACACACACACACACACACACGCACGCACGCACACACACACACACACTCTCATATTCATTCATTTACACACTGGTAGACATGTTCACATGTCGACACACTGTTGTCTTCTTTCTTTGAACTCAGGGTGGCCCAAAAAGAACAAAAGTTCCTTCTTTTACATTTAGTAATATATACAGGAGAAGAGGTTACTATCCCCTTGCTCCCGGCATTTTAGTCGCCTCTTACAACACGCATGGCTTACGGAGGAAGAATTCTGTTCCACTTCCCCATGGAGATAAGAGGAAATAAACAAGAACAAGAACTAGAAAGAAAAATAGAAGAATACCCAGAGGGATGTGTGTATATATATGCTTGTACATGTATGTGTAGTGTGACCTCAGTGTAAGTAGAAGTAGCAAGACGTACCTGAAATCTTGCATGTTTATGAGACGGAACAAAAGACCAGAAGTCCCACCATCATGTGAACAATTACAGGCTTCCATTTTACACTCACTTGGCAGGACGGTAGTACCTCCCTGGGTGGTTGTTGTCTACCAACCTACTAGCACAGGACGGTAGTACCTCCCTGAGTGGTTGTTGTCTACCAGCCTACTACCACAGGATGGTAGTACCTCCCTGTGTGGTTGTCTACCAACCTACTACCACAGGATGGTAGTACCTCCCTGGGTGGTTGTTGTCTACCAGCCTACTACCACAGGATGGTAGTACCTCCCTGGGTGGTTGTCTACCAGCCTACTACCACAGGATGGTAGTACCTCCCTGGGTGGTTGTTGTCTACCAACCTACTACCACAGGATGGTAGTACCTCCCTGGGTGGTTGTTGTCTACCAGCCTACTACCACAGGATGGTAGTACCTCCCTGGGTGGTTGTCTACCAGCCTACTACCACAGGATGGTAGTACCTCCCTGGGTGGTTGTTGTCTACCAGCCTACTACCACAGGATGGTAGTACCTCCCTTGGTGGTTGCTGTCTACCAACCTACTACCACAGGATGGTAATACCTTCCTGGGTGGTTGCTGTCTACCAACTTACTACCACAGGATGGTAGTACCTCCCTGGGTGGTTGCTGTCTACCAACCTATTACCACAGGATGGTAGTACCTCCCTGGGTGGTTGCTGTCTACCAACCTACTACCACAGGATGGTAGTGCCTCCCTGGGTGGTTGCTGTCTACCAACCTACTACCACAGGATGGCAGTACCTCCCTGGGTGGTTGCTGTCTACCAAGCTACTACCACAGGATTGTAGTACCTCCCTGGGTGGTTGCTGTCTACCAGCCTACTACCACAGGATGGTAGTACCTCCCTGGGTGGTTGCTGTCTACCAACCTACTACCACAGGACAGTAGTACCTCCCTCGGTGGTTGCTGTCTACCAACCTACTACCACAGGATGGTAATACCTCTCTGGGTGGTTGCTGTCTACCAACCTACTACCACAGGATGGTAGTACCTCCCTGGGTGGTTGTCTACCAACCTATTACCACAGGATGGTAGTACCTCCCTGGGTGGTTGCTGTCTACCAGCCTACTACCACAGGATGGTAGTACCTCCCTGGGTGATTGCTGTCTACCAACCTACTACCACATGACAGTAGTGCATCCCTCGGTGGTTGCTGTCTACCAACCTACTACCACAGGATGGTAGTACCTCCCTGGGTGGTTGCTGTCTACCAACCTACTACCACAGGATGGTAGTACCTCCCTGGGTGGTTGCTGTCTACCAACCTACTACCACAGGACAGTAGTACCTCCCTCGGTGGTTGCTGTCTACCAACCTACTACCACAGGACAGTAGTACCTCCCTCGGTGGTTGCTGTCTACCAACCTACTACCACAGGATGGTAGTACCTCCCTGGGTGGTTGCTGTCTACCAATCTACTACCACAGGATGGTAGTACCTCCCTGGGTGGTTGCTGTCTACCAGCCTACTACCACAGGATGGTAGTACCTCCCTGGGTGGTTGCTGTCTACCAACCTACTACCACATGACAGTAGTACCTCCCTCGGTGGTTGCTGTCTACCAACCTACTACCACAGGATGGTAGTATCTCCCTGGGTGGTTGCTGTCTACCAACCTACTACCACAGGATGGTAGTACCTCCCTGGGTGGTTGCTGTCTACCAACCTACTACCACGGGACAGTAGTACCTCCCTCGGTGGTTGCTGTCTACCAACCTACTACCACAGGATGGTAGTACCTCCCTGGGTGGTTGCTGTCTACCAACCTACTACCACAGGATGGTAGTACCTCCCTGGGTGGTTGCTGTCTACCAACCTACTACCACAGGACAGTAGTACCTCCCTCGGTGGTTGCTGTCTACCAACCTACTACCACAGGATGGTAGTACCTCCCTGGGTGGTTGCTGTCTACCAACCTACTACCACAGGATGGTAGTACCTCCCTGGGTGGTTGCTGTCTACCAACCTACCACCACAGGATGGTAGTACCTCCCTGGCTGGTTGCTGTCTACCAACCTACTACCACAGGATGGTAGTACCTCCCTGGGTGGTTGCTGTCTACCAACCTACTACCACAGGATGGTAGTACCTCCCTGGGTGGTTGCTGTCTACCAACCTACTACCACAGGATGGTAGTACCTCCCTGGGTGGTTGCTGTCTACCAACCTACTACCACAGGACGGTAGTACCTCCTTGGGTGGCTGCTGTCTACCAACCTACTACCACAGGATGGTAGTACCTCCCTGGGTGGTTGCTATCTACCAACCTACTACCACAGAATGGTAGTACCTCCCTGGGTGGTTGCTGTCTACCAACCTACTACCACAGGACAGTAGTACCTCCCTCGGTGGTTGCTGTCTACCAACCTACTACCACAGGATGGTAGTACCTCCCTGGGTGGTTGCTATCTACCAACGTACTACCACAGGATGGTAGTACCTCCCTGGGTGGTTGCTGTCTACCAACCTACTACCACAGGACAGTAGTACCTCCCTCGGTGGTTGCTGTCTACCAACCTACTACCACAGGATGGTAGTACCTCCCTCGGTGGTTGCTGTCTACCAACCTACTACCACAGGATGGTAGTACCTCCCTGGGTGGTTGCTGTCTACCAACCTACTACCACAGGATGGTAGTACCTCCCTGGGTGGTTGCTGTCTACCAACCTACTACCACAGGATGGTAGTACCTCCCTGGGTGGTTGCTGTCTACAAACCTACTACCACAGGATGGTAGTGCCTCCCTGGGTGGTTGCTGTCTACCAACCTACTACCACAGGATGGTAGTACCTCCCTGGGTGGTTGCTGTCTACCAACCTACTACCACAGGATGGTAGTACCTCCCTGGGTGGTTGCTGTCTACCAACCTACTACCACAGGATGGTAGTACCTCCCTGGGTGGTTGCTGTCTACCAACCTACTACCACAGGATGGTAGTACCTCCCTGGGTGGTTGCTGTCTACCAACCTACTACCACAGGACGGTAGTACCTCCCTGGGTGGTTGTTGTCTACCAACCTACTACCACAGGACTGTAGTACCTCCCTGGGTGGTTGCTGTCTACCAACCTACTACCACAGGACGGTAGTACCTCCTTGGGTGGTTGCTGTCTACCAACCTACTACCACAGGACGGTAGTACCTCCTTGCCTGGTTGCTGTCTACCAACCTACTACCACAGGACGGTAGTACTTCCTTGGGTGGCTGCTGTCTACCAACCTACTACCACAGGATGGTAGTACCTCCCTGGGTGGTTGTTGTCTACCAACCTACTGCCACAGAACGGTAGCCCCTCCATGGGTGGTTGCTGTCTACCAACCTACTACAAAAGGACGGTATTACCTCCACGGATGGATGCTGTCTACCAACCTTCTACCACAGGACGGTAGTACCTCATTGGCCGGTTGCTGTCTACCAGCCTACTACCACAGGACGGTAGTACCTCCTTGGGTGGCTGATATGTACCAATCTACTACCACAGGAAGATAGCCCATCCCTGGGTGGTTGCTGTCTAACAACCTACTACCACAGGACTGTAGTACCTTCCTGGGTAGTTGCTGTCTACCAACCTACTACCACAGAACGGTAGCCCCTCCCTGGGTGGTTGCTGCCTGCCAGCCTACTACCACAGGATGGTAGTACCTCCCTGGGTGGTTGTCTACCAACCTACTACCACAGGATGGTAGTACCTCCCTGGGTGGTTGTCTACCAACCTACTACCACAGGACGGTAGTACCTCCCTGGGTGGTTGTCTACCAACCTACTACCTAGAACTGTTGTCTACAGTTACGTAAAAATTATTTACAGGTTGTGACAGTGTTTTTAGAAGTGCTGGAGTGTGTATGATGGTCCTTGCAGCCCTGTCAGTGTGTCACTCTGCACTGCTGACCCAGTGTCAGTGTATCACTCTGCACTGCTGACACAGTGTCAGTGTCACTGTACACTGCTGACAGTGTCAGTGCTGACACATATATAGTATGACCTCTCATTGTTGTGGTCACCTTGTGATGGATACACACAACATTGTTGTGGTCACCTTGTGATGTTTACACACAACATTGTTATGGTCACCTTGTGATGTTTACACACAACATTGTTGTAGTCACCTTGTGATGTTTACACACAACATTGTTGTAGTCACCTTGTGATGTTTACACACAACATTGTTGTGGTCACCTTGTGATGTTTACACACAACATTGTTGTGGTCACCTTGTGATGTTTACACACAACATTGTTGTGGTCACCTTGTGATGTTTACACACAACATTGTTGTAGTCACCTTGTGATGTTTACACACAACATTGTTGTGGTCACCTTGTGATGTTTACACACAACATTGTTGTAGTCACCTTGTGATGTTTACACACAACATTGTTGTAGTCACCTTGTGATGTTTACACACAACATTGTTGTAGTCACCTTGTGATGTTTACACACAACATTGTTGTAGTCACCTTGTGATGTTTACACACAACATTGTTGTAGTCACCTTGTGATGTTTACACACAACATTGTTGTAGTCACCTTGTGATGTTTACACACAACATTGTTGTGGTCACCTTGTGATGTTTACACACAACATTGTTGTGGTCACCTTGTGATGTTTACACACAACATTGTTGTAGTCACCTTGTGATGTTTACACACAACATTGTTGTGGTCACCTTGTGATGTTTACACACAACATTGTTGTAGTCACCTTGTGATGTTTACACACAACATTGTTGTAGTCACCTTGTGATGTTTACACACAACATTGTTGTAGTCACCTTGTGATGTTTACACACAACATTGTTGTGGTCACCTTGTGATGTTTACACACAACATTGTTGTCGTCACCTTGTGATGTTTACACACAACATTGTTGTAGTCACCTTGTGATGTTTACACACAACATTGTTGTAGTCACCTTGTGATGTTTACACACAACATTGTTGTGGTCACCTTGTGATGTTTACACACAACATTGTTGTGGTCACCTTGTGATGTTTACACACAACATTGTTGTGGTCACCTTGTGATGTTTACACACAACATTGTTGTCGTCACCTTGTGATGTTTACAACATTGTTGTAGTCACCTTGTGATGTTTACACACAACATTGTTGTGGTCACCTTGTGATGGATACACACAACATTGTTGTGGTCACCTTGTGATGTTTACACACAACATTGTTGTGGTCACCTTGTGATGGATACACACAACATTGTTGTGGTCACCTTGTGATGTTTACACACAACATTGTTGTCGTCACCTTGTGATGTTTACACACAACATTGTTGTAGTCACCTTGTGATGTTTACACACAACATTGTTGTGGTCACCTTGTGATGTTTACACACAACATTGTTGTCGTCACCTTGTGATGTTTACACACAACATTGTTGTAGTCACCTTGTGATGTTTACACACAACATTGTTGTAGTCACCTTGTGATGTTTACACACAACATTGTTGTGGTCACCTTGTGATGTTTACACACAACATTGTTGTAGTCACCTTGTGATGTTTACACACAACATTGTTGTAGTCACCTTGTGATGTTTACACACAACATTGTTGTAGTCACCTTGTGATGTTTACACACAACATTGTTGTAGTCACCTTGTGATGTTTACACACAACATTGTTGTGGTCACCTTGTGATGGATACACACAACATTGTTGTGGTCACCTTGTGATGGATACACACAACATTGTTGTGGTCACCTTGTGATGGATACACACAACATTGTTGTGGTCACCTTGTGATGGATACACACAACATTGTTGTGGTCACCTTGTGATGGATACACACAACATTGTTGTGGTCACCTTGTGATGGATACACACAACATTGTTGTGGTCACCTTGTGATGGATACACACAACATTGTTGTGGTCACCTTGTGATGGATACACACAACATTGTTGTAGTCACCTTGTGATGGATACACACAACATTGTTGTGGTCACCTTGTGATGGATACACACAACATTGTTGTAGTCACCTTGTGATGGATACACACAACATTGTTGTGGTCACCTTGTGATGGATACACACAACATTGTTGTGGTCACCTTGTGATGGATACACACAACATTGTTGTGGTCACCTTGTGATGGATACACACAACATTGTTGTGGTCACCTTGTGATGGATACACACAACATTGTTGGACATACTTTTTCCTAGGTATACCTGGAGGGTATTTTGAGGGTCAGTGCCCTGCAGCTGAGTCCATGACCAGTCCTGGTGGTGGATCAGGACATGATCAACCAGGCTGTTACTGGTGGCCACACATAGTCCAGCGTACAAACCACAACCCAACTGATCAAGTACTGACTTTAGGTGCCTGTCCAGCTCTCTCTTGAAAACAACCAGGTGTCTTGAAGACAACCAGGAATCTTGAAGACAACCAGTGGTCTTGAAGACAACCAGTGGTCTTGAAGACAACCAGTGGTCTTGAAGACAACCAGTGGTCTTGAAGACAACCAGTGGTCTTGAAGACAACCAGTGGTCTTGAAGACAACCGGGAATCTTGAAGACAACCAGTGGTCTTGAAGACAACCAGGAATCTTGAAGACAACCAGTGGTCTTGAAGACAACCAGTGGTCTTGAAGACAACCAGTGGTCTTGAAGACAACCAGGAATCTTGAAGACAACCAGTGGTCTTGAAGACAACCAGTGGTCTTGAAGACAACCAGTGGTCTTGAGGACAACCAGTGGTCTTGAAGACAACCAGTGGTCTTGAAGACAACCAGTGGTCTTGAAGACAACCAGTGGTCTTGAAGACAACCAGTGGTCTTGAAGACAACCGGGAATCTTGAAGACAACCAGTGGTCTTGAAGACAACCAGGAATCTTGAAGACAACCAGTGGTCTTGAAGACAACCAGTGGTCTTGAAGACAACCAGGAATCTTGAAGACAACCAGTGGTCTTGAAGAAAACCAGGAATCTTGAAGACAACCAGTGGTCTTGAAGACAACCAGTGGTCTTGAAGACAACCAGTGGTCTTGAAGACAACCAGGAATCTTGAAGACAACCAGTGGTCTTGAAGACAACCAGTGGTCTTGAAGACAACCAGTGGTCTTGAAGACAACCAGTGGTCTTGAAGACAACCAGTGGTCTTGAAGACAACCAGGAATCTTGAAGACAACCAGTGGTCTTGAAGACAACCAGTGGTCTTGAAGACAACCAGTGGTCTTGAAGACAACCAGGAATCTTGAAGACAACCAGTGGTCTTGAAGACAACCAGGAATCTTGAAGACAACCAGTGGTCTTGAAGACAACCAGGAATCTTGAGGACAACCAGTGGTCTTGAAGACAACCAGTGGTCTTGAAGACAACCAGTGGTCTTGAAGACACTCAGGAGTCTTGAAGACAACCAGTGGTCTTGAAGACAACCAGTGGTCTTGAAGACAACCAGTGGTCTTGAAGACAACCAGTGGTCTTGAAGACAACCAGTGGTCTTGAAGACAACCAGTGGTCTTGAAGACAACCAGTGGTCTTGAAGACAACCAGTGGTCTTGAAGACAACAGTGGTCGGGAATCTTGAAGACAACCAGTGGTCTTGAAGACAACCAGGAATCTTGAAGACAACCAGTGGTCTTGAAGACAACCAGTGGTCTTGAAGACAACCAGGAATCTTGAAGACAACCAGTGATCTTGAAGACAACCAGGAATCTTGAAGACAACCAGTGGTCTTGAAGACAACCAGTGGTCTTGAAGACAACCAGTGGTCTTGAAGACAACCAGGAATCTTGAAGACAACCAGTGGTCTTGAAGACAACCAGTGGTCTTGAAGACAACCAGTGGTCTTGAAGACAACCAGTGGTCTTGAAGACAACCAGTGGTCTTGAAGACAACCAGTCTTCTTGAAGACAACCAGTGGTCTTGAAGACAACCAGTGGTCTTGAAGACAACCAGTGGTCTTGAAGACAACCAGTGGTCTTGAAGACAACCAGGAATCTTGAAGACAACCAGTGATCTTGAAGACAACCAGGAATCTTGAAGACAACCAGTGGTCTTGAAGACAACCAGGAATCTTGAGGACAACCAGTGGTCTTGAAGACAACCAGTGGTCTTGAAGACAACCAGGAATCTTGAAGACAACCAGTGGTCTTGAAGACAACCAGTGGTCTTGAAGACAACCAGTGGTCTTGAAGACAACCAGGAATCTTGAGGACAACCAGTGGTCTTGAAGACAACCAGTGGTCTTGAAGACAACCAGGAATCTTGAAGACAACCAGTGGTCTTGAAGACAACCAGTGGTCTTGAAGACAACCAGTGGTCTTGAAGACAACCAGGAATCTTGAAGACAACCAGTGGTCTTGAAGACAACCAGTGGTCTTGAAGACAATCAGTGGTCTTGAAGACAACCAGGAATCTTGAGGACAACCAGTGGTCTTGAAGACAACCAGTGGTCTTGAAGACAACCAGGAATCTTGAAGACAACCAGGAATCTTGAAGACAACCAGTGGTCTTGAAGACAACCAGGAATCTTGAAGACAACCAGTGGTCTTGAAGACAACCAGTGGTCTTGAAGACAACCAGTGGTCTTGAAGACAACCAGTGGTCTTGAAGACAACCAGTGGTCTTGAAGACAACCAGTGGTCTTGAAGACAACCAGTGGTCTTGAAGACAACCAGTGGTCTTGAAGACAACCAGTGGTCTTGAAGACAACCAGTGGTCTTGAAGACAACCAGTGGTCTTGAAGACAACCAGTGGTCTTGAAGACAACCAGTGGTCTTGAGGACAACCAGTGGTCTTGAAGACAACCAGTGGTCTTGAAGACAACCAGTGGTCTTGAAGACAACCAGTGGTCTTGAAGACAACCAGTGGTCTTGAAGACAACCAGTGGTCTTGAGGACAATGCTGTATGCTGGTGAAGGATAGTTGTGTCAGGAAGTAACTGTTAGGCTGCAACTAATCAGGTCCTTGTCCTTCTGGTCACTGGAGAGTGACATGTCACTGTTGAGGGGCAGGTTGCTGTTGAGGGGCAGGTTGCTGTTGAGGGGCAGGTTGCTGTTGAGGGGCAGGTCACTGTTGAGGGGCAGGTCATTGTTCAGGGGCAGGTCATTGTTCAGGGGCAGGTCATTGTTCAGGGGCAGGTCATTGTTCAGGAGCAGGTCACAGGTGGTACATAGTGCCACCTTACCATCTGTTTTATGACATTAGGATGAAGTCGCATGGAAGTCGTTCTGTGGTCTTTATCTGGCACATATTGCCGATATTGAGCATTGCAATGTCTACAAGGTGGTAGAATAGTGTCATATACCACTTGCAACTCCTACACATCCAGTCAATGAACCCTATTTGCATATCACTCCTGTCGACTAGTTGCATATTTTTGGTATAGTTGATGTCAGCAGCTGGCTTAACATGGGTTCCCTGGTGTCCCTCTTCATGTCTGTTTCTACCATCTTGTTTATGTGGATGGTTGACAGCAGTGTTATGTCCTGTTTGTCACATCACTGTAGTGTCTTGGTATCACTGGCAGGCAGTGCTTGCACTGCACACAGGGGCATACATAGGGAAAATAGAGCCCATGGCAAGCACTGAAATTGTGCCCTGTCCAGACATCTGACACCAAGTTTATTTTAGAGAACTCTATCATAATATCAGGTCAAAAATACAAGTCAAGCTTGTTAATGTTTTAATTAATATATTGTGGCACTACATAAATATTGTGGCACTACATAAATATTGTGGCACTACATAAATATTGTGGCACTACATAAATATTGTGGCACTACATAAATATTGTGGCACTACATAAATATTGTGGCACTACATAAATATTGTGGCACTACATAAATATTGTGGCACTACATAAATATTGTGGCACTACATAAATATTGTGGCACTACATAAATATTGTGGCACTACATAAATATTGTGGCACTACATAAATATTGTGGCACTACATAAATATTGTGGCACTATATAAATATTGTGGCACTATATAAATAATGTGGCACTATATAAATATTGTGGCACTACATAAATATTGTGGCACTACATAAATATTGTGGCACTACATAAATATTGTGGCACTACATAAATATTGTGGCACTACATAAATATTGTGGCACTACATAAATATTGTGGCACTACATAAATATTGTGGCACTACATAAATATTGTGGCACTACATAAATATTGTGGCACTACATAAATATTGTGGCACTACATAAATATTGTGGCACTACATAAATATTGCAGGTGCACCTTCCTTGCTGTCACTGTTGCTGATTGTTCTGTGATATTGTGCACCTTCCTTACTGTCACTGTTGCTGATTGTTCTGTGATATTGTGCACCTTCCTTACTGTCACTGTTGCTGATTGTTCTGTGATATTGTGCACCTTCCTTGCTGTCACTGTTGCTGATTGTTCTGTGATATTGTGCACCTTCCTTGCTGTCACTGTTGCTGATTGTTCTGTGATATTGTGCACCTTCCTTACTGTCACTGTTGCTGATTGTTCTGTGATATTGTCCACCTTCCTTACTCTCACTGTTGCTGATTGTTCTGTGATATTGTGCACCTTCCTTACTGCACCTTCCTTACTCTCACTGTTGCTGATTGTTCTGTGATATTGTACACCTTCCTTACTCTCACTGTTGCTGATTGTTCTGTGATATTGTGCACCTTCCTTACTCTCACTGTTGCTGATTGTTCTGTGATATTGTCCACCTTCCTTACTCTCACTGTTGCTGATTGTTCTGTGATATTGTGCACCTTCCTTACTCTCACTGTTGCTGATTGTTCTGTGATATTGTCCACCTTCCTTACTGTCACTGTTGCTGATTGTTCTGTGATATTGTCCACCTTCCTTACTGTCACTGTTGCTGATTGTTCTGTGATATTGTCCACCTTCCTTACTCTCACTGTTGCTGATTGTTCTGTGATATTCCTCAAATTAAGTTTGTTCACTTCTCTTCAGCCAACATGGCTTCTCATCCATGATAATCAAAGACAGATCTTTCATCTGAGGACAATTCTCTCTTCACTCTCTGAGGACGGCTTGACTGACTTTAATGGAAACTGGTGAGTGGCGCCACCTTCAAGTGGCTCCCAGGGCATGTGGCATATGTGCCATACCTTACGTGTGCCACTAACTGCACCATTAACACCGCCCACACTCAGCCTTGGCTTATGTTTTCTACTCTCGCTCTTTCTCATATGTCGGTGTTCTGCACACGCAGGAAAAACTATGGTTATAATAATAACCATGGGGGGGGGGGTAAGCCAGCAGAAGGCCTCAGTCAGATGACCAGAAGCTCCAGTGGTAAGTTATTATATAACTAAGACTCGCATCAGGAAACACTTGTCCTGTTTCCTGACAAACCTAACCTAACCTTATATAACTTAACCCAACTTAACCTTACCTTACCTTACCTTACCTTACCTTACCTTACCTTACCTTACCTTACCTTACCTTGCCTTACCTTACCTTACCTTACCTTACCTTACCTTACCTTACCTTACCTTGCCTTGCCTTGCCTTGCCTTACCTTACCTTACCTTACCTTACCTTACCTAACCTAACCTAACCTAACCTAACCTCACCTAACCTCACCTAACCTCACCTAACCTAACCTAACCTAACCTAACCTCACCTCACCTAACCTAACCTAACCTAACCTAACCTCACCTAACCTCACCTAACCTAACCTAACCTAACCTAACCTCACCTAACCTAACCTAACCTAACCTCACCTAACCTCACCTCACCTAACCTAACCTAACCTAACCTCACCTAACCTCACCTAACCTCACCTAACCTCACCTAACCTAACCTAACCTCACCTAACCTCACCTCACCTAACCTAACCTAACCTAACCTTACCTAACCTTACCTAACCTAATTTAACCCAACCTAACTTAACCCAGCCTAACCTTACCTTACCTTACCTAACCTAACCCAACACATAGGAAATTATCGAGCATATGTCTTGTATACCAGGTATCAGTGAACAGTGAATCACCCTTATCAAGTTATTATTCCATCTGAACAACATCGCCAGAAATGTACATCTGATTGGTAACATCCACAACATTCAACACCAGGACAATCTCACAGTACAACACCAGGACAATCTCACAGTACAACACCAGGACAATCTCACGGTACAACACCAGGACAATCTCAGTACAACACCAGGACAATCTCACAGTACAACACCAGGACAGTCTCACAGTACAACACCAGGACAATCTCACAGTACAACACCAGGACAATCTCACAGTACAACACCTGGACAGTCTCACAGTACAACACCAGGACAATCTCACAGTACAACACCTGGACAGTCTCACAGTACAACACCAGGACAATCTCACAGTACAACACCAGGACAGTCTCACAGTACAACACCAGGACAATCTCACAGTACAACACCAGGACAATCTCACAGTACAACACCAGGACAATCTCACAGTACAACACCAGGACAGTCTCACAGTACAACACCAGGACAGTCTCACAGTACAACACCAGGACAATCTCACAGTACAACACCAGGACAATCTCACAGTACAACACCAGGACAATCTCACGGTACAACACCAGGACAGTCTCACAGTACAACACCAGGACAATCTCACAGTACAACACCAGGACAGTCTCACAGTACAACACCAGGACAATCTCACAGTACAACACCAGGACAATCTCACAGTACAACACCAGGACAATCTCACAGTACAACACCAGGACAGTCTCACAGTACAACACCAGGACAGTCTCACAGTACAACACCAGGACAATCTCACAGTACAACACCAGGACAATCTCACAGTACAACACCAGGACAATCTCACAGTACAACACCAGGACAGTCTCACAGTACAACACCAGGACAATCTCACAGTACAACACCAGGACAGTCTCACAGTACAACACAAGGACAGTCTCACAGTACAACACCAGGACAGTCTCACAGTACAACACCAGGACAGTCTCACAGTACAACACCAGGACAATCTCACAGTACAACACCAGGACAGTCTCACAGTACAACACCAGGACAATCTCACAGTACAACACTAGGACAATCTCACAGTACAACACCAGGACAGTCTCACAGTACAACACCAGGACAGTCTCACAGTACAACACCAGGACAGTCTCACAGTACAACACCAGGACAATCTCACAGTACAACACCAGGACAGTCTCACAGTACAACACCAGGACAATCTCACAGTACAACACCAGGACAGTCTCACAGTACAACACCAGGACAGTCTCACAGTACAACACCAGGACAATCTCACAGTACAACACCAGGACAGTCTCACAGTACAACACCAGGACAATCTCACAGTACAACACCAGGACAATCTCACGGTACAACACCAGGACAATCTCACAGTACAACACCAGGACAATCTCACAGTACAACACCAGGACAGTCTCACAGTACAACACCAGGACAATCTCACAGTACAACACCAGGACAATCTCACAGTACAACACCAGGACAATCTCACAGTACAACACCAGGACAATCTCTCAGTACAACACCAGGACAATCTCTCAGTACAACACCAGGACAATCTCACAGTACAACACCAGGACAATCTCACAGTACAACACCAGGACAATCTCACAGTACAACACCTGGACAGTCTCACAGTACAACACCAGGACAATCTCACAGTACAACACCAGGACAATCTCACAGTACAACACCAGGACAATCTCACAGTACAACACCAGGACAATCTCACAGTACAACACCAGGACAATCTCACAGTACAACACCATGACAATCTCACAGTACAACACCAGGACAATCTCACAGTACAACACCAGGACAATCTCACAGTACAACACCAGGACAATCTCACAGTACAACACCAGGACAATCTCTCAGTACAACACCAGGACAATCTCACAGTACAACACCAGGACAATCTCACAGTACAACACCAGGACAATCTCACAGTACAACACCAGGACAATCTCACAGTACAACACCAGGACAGTCTCACAGTACAACACCAGGACAGTCTCACAGTACAACACCAGGACAATCTCACAGTACAACACCAGGACAATCTCACAGTACAACACCAGGACAATCTCTCAGTACAACACCAGGACAATCTCACAGTACAACACCAGGACAATCTCACAGTACAACACCAGGACAATCTCACAGTACAACACCAGGACAATCTCACAGTACAACACCAGGACAATCTCACAGTACAACACCAGGACAATCTGACAGTACAACACCAGGACAATCTCACAGTACAACACCAGGACAATCTCACATTACAACACCAGGACAGTCTCACAGTACAACACCAGGACAATCTCACAGTACAACACCAAGACAATCTCACAGTACAACACCAGGACAATCTCACAGTACAACACCAGGACAATCTCACAGTACAACACCAGGACAATCTCACAGTACAACACCAGGACAATCTCACAGTACAACACCAGGACAATCAGTACAACACCAGGACAATCTCACGGTACAACACCAGGACAGTCTCACAGTACAACACCAGGACAATCTCTCAGTACAACACCGGGACAATCTCACGGAACAACACCAGGACAGTCTCACAGTACAACACCAGGACAATCTCACGGTACAACACCAGGACAGTCTCACAGTACAACACCAGGACAATCTCAGTACAACACCAGGACAATCTCACATTACAACACCAGGACAATCTCACAATACAACACCAGGACAATCTCACAGTACAACACCAGGACAATCTCACAGTACAACACCAGGACAGTCTCACAGTACAACACCAGGACAATCTCACAGTACAACACCAGGACAATCTCACAGTACAGCCCCAGGACAATCTCACAGTACAACACCAGGACAATCTCACAGTACAGCACCAGGACAATCTCACCATGCAACACCAGGACAGTCTCACAGTACAACACCAGGACAATCTCACGGTACAACACCAGGACAATCTCACGGTACAACACCAGGACAATCTTACAGTACAACACCAGGACAATCTCACAGTACAGCACCAGGACAATCTCACCGTACAACACCAGGACAGTCTCACAGTACAACACCAGGACAATCTCACCGTACAACACCAGGACAATCTCACAGTACAACACCAGGACAATCTCACCGTACAACACCATTACAATCTCACCATACAACACCAGGACACAGTTCAACACCAGGACAATCTCACGGTACAACACCAGGACAATCTCACAGTACAACACCAGGGCAATCTCACAGTACAACACCAGGACAGTCACAGTACAACACCAGGACAATCTCACAGTACAACACCAGGACAATCTCAAGGTACAGCACCAGGACAATCTCACAGTACAACACCAGGACAATCTCACAGTACAACACCAGGACAATCTCACAGTACAACACCAGGACAGTCTCACAGTACAACACCAGGACAATCTCACAGTACAACACCAGGACAATCTCACAGTACAACACCAGGACAGTCTCACAGTACAACACCAGGACAATCTCACAGTACAACACCAGGACAATCTAACAGTACAACACCAGGACAATCTCACAGTACAACACCAGGACAATCTCACAGTACAACACCAGGACAATCTCACAGTACAACACCAGGACAATCTCACAGTACAACACCAGGACAATCTCACAGTACAACACCAGGACAATCTCACAGTACAACACCAGGACAATCTCACAGTACAACACCAGGACAATCTCACAGTACAACACCAGGACAGTCTCACAGTACAACACCAAGACAATCTCATGGTACAACACCAGGACAATCTCACAGTACAACACCAGGACAATCTCACAGTACAACACCAGGACAGTCTCACAGTACAACACCAAGACAATCTCAGTACAACACCAGGACAATCTCACAGTACAACACCAGGACAATCTCACAGTACAACACCAGGACAATCTCAGTACAACACCAGGACAATCTCACAGTACAACACCAGGACAATCTCACAGTACAACACCAAGACAATCTCATGGTACAACACCAGGACAATCTCACAGTACAACACCAGGACAATCTCACAGTACAACACCAAGACAATCTCATGGTACAACACCAGGACAATCTCACAGTACAACACCAGGACAATCTCACAGTACAACACCAGGACAATCTCAGGGTACAACACCAGGACAATCTCACGGTACAACACCAGGACAATCTCACAGTACAACACCAGGACAATCTCACAGTACAACACCAGGACAATCTCACAGTACAACACCAGGACAATCTCACAGTACAACACCAGGACAATCTCACAGTACAACACCAGGACAATCTAACAGTACAACACCAGGACAATCTCACAGTACAACACCAGGACAATCTCACAGTACAACACCAAGACAATCTCACGGTACAACACCAGGACAATCTCACGGTACAACACCAGGACAATCTCACGGTACAACACCAGGACAATCTCACGGTACAACACCAGGACAATCTCACAGTACAACACCAGGACAATCTCACAGTACAACACCAGGACAATCTCACGGTACAACACCAGGACAATCTCACGGTACAACACCAGGACAATCTCACGGTACAACACCAGGACAATCTCACAGTACAACACCAGGACAATCTCACAGTACAACACCAGGACAGTCTCACAGTACAACACCAGGACAGTCTCACAGTACAACACCAGGACAATCTCACAGTACAACACCAGGACAATCTCACAGTACAACACCAGGACAATCTCACAGTACAACACCAGGACAGTCTCACAGTACAACACCAGGACAGTCTCACAGTACAACACCAGGACAATCTAACAGTACAACACCAGGACAATCTCACAGTACAACACCAGGACAATCTCACAGTACAACACCAGGACAATCTCACAGTACAACACCAGGACAATCTCTCAGTACAACACCAGGACAATCTCACAGTACAACACCAGGACAATCTCACAGTACAACACCAGGACAATCTCACAGTACAACACCAGGACAATCTCACAGTACAACACCAGGACAGTCTCACAGTACAACACCAAGACAATCTCATGGTACAACACCAGGACAATCTCACAGTACAACACCAGGACAATCTCACAGTACAACACCAGGACAATCTCACGGTACAACACCAGGACAATCTCAGTACAACACCAGGACAATCTCACAGTACAACACCAGGACAGTCTCACAGTACAACACCAAGACAATCTCATGGTACAACACCAGGACAATCTCACAGTACAACACCAGGACAATCTCACAGTACAACACCAGGACAATCTCACGGTACAACACCAGGACAATCTCAGGGTACAACACCAGGACAATCTCACGGTACAACACCAGGACAATCTCAGGGTACAACACCAGGACAATCTCACGGTACAACACCAGGACAATCTCACAGTACAACACCAGGACAATCTCACAGTACAACACCAGGACAGTCTCACAGTACAACACCAGGACAATCTCACAGTACAACACCAGGACAATCTCACAGTTGCTTGGTATGCAAAACAACAACAGGGGAAGTTGAATGATAGCTCTGGGCCTTTTATGTTGTAATCAGAGCTTGTAATGTTGCTGGTTGATGGTGTGGTTGTGACCACACTAGCCACACCAGAGGTGCTGGTTGATGGTGTGGTTGTGACCACACTAGCCACACCAGAGGTGCTGGTTGATGGTGTGGTTGTGACCACACTAGCCACACCAGAGGTGCTGGTTGATGGTGTGGTTGTGACCACACTAGCCACACCAGAGGTGCTGGTTGATGGTGTGGTTGTGACCACACTAGCCACACCAGAGGTGCTGGTTGATGGTGTGGTTGTGACCACACTAGCCACACCAGAGGTGCTGGTTGATGGTGTGGTTGTGACCACACTAGCCACACCAGAGGTGCTGGTTGATGGTGTGGTTGTGACCACACTAGCCACACCAGAGGTGCTGGTTGATGGTGTGGTTGTGACCACACTAGCCACACCAGAGGTGCTGGTTGATGGTGTGGTTGTGACCACACTAGCCACACCAGAGGTGCTGGTTGATGCAGTTGTGACCACACTAGCCACACCAGAGGTGCTGGTTGATGGTGTGGTTGTGACCACACTAGCCACCAGAGGTGCTGGTTGATGGTGTGGTTGTGACCACACTAGCCACACCAGAGGTGCTGGTTGATGCAGTTGTGACCACACTAGCCACACCAGAGGTGCTGGTTGATGGTGTGGTTGTGACCACACTAGCCACACCAGAGGTGCTGGTTGATGGTGTGGTTGTGACCACACTAGCCACACCGGAGGTGCTCGTTGATGGTGTGGTTGTGACCACACTAGCCACCAGAGGTGCTGGTTGATGGTGTGGTTGTGACCACACTAGCCACACCAGAGGTGCTGGTTGATGGTGTGGTTGTGACCACACTAGCCACACCAGAGGTGCTGGTTGATGGTGTGGTTGTGACCACACTAGCCACACCAGAGGTGCTGGTTGATGGTGTCGTTGTGACCACACTAGCCACACCAGAGGTGCTGGTTGATGTTGTGGTTGTGACCACACCAGCCACAGCGAATGTGCTGGTTGATGGTGTGGTTGTGACCACACTAGCCACACCAGAGGTGCTGGTTGATGGTGTCGTTTTGACCACACTAGCCACACCAAAGGTGCTGGTTGATTGTGTGGTTGTGACCTCACTAGCCACACCAGAGGTGCTGGTTGATGGTGTAGTTGTGACCACACTAGCCACACCAGATGTGCTGGTTGATGTGGTTGTGACCACACTAGCCACACCAGAGATGCTGGTTGATTGTGTGGTTGTGACCACACTAGCCACACCAGAGGTGCTGGTTGATTGTGTGGTTGTGACCACACTAGCCACACCAGAGGTGCTGGTTGATGGTGTGGTTGTGACCACACTAGCCACACCAGAGGTGCTGGTTGATTGTGTGGTTGTGACCACACTAGCCACACCAGAGGTGCTGGTTGATGGTGTGGTTGTGACCACACTAGCCACACCAGAGGTGCTGGTTGATGCAGTTGTGACCACACTAGCCACACCAGAGGTGCTGGTTGATTGTGTGGTTGTGACCACACTAGCCACACCAGAGGTGCTGGTTGATGCAGTTGTGACCACACTAGCCATACCAGAGGTGCTGGTTGATTGTGTGGTTGTGACCATACTAGCCACACTAGAGGTGCTGGTTGTTTGTGTGGTTGTGACCACACTAGCCACCCCAGAGTTGCTGGTTGATGGTGTGGTTGTGACCACACTAGCCACACCAGAGGTGCTGGTTGATGCAGTTGTGACCACACTAGCCATACCAGAGGTGCTGGTTGATTGTGTGGTTGTGACCATACTAGCCACACCAGAGGTGCTGGTTGATGATGTGGTTGTGACCACACTAGCCACACCAGATGTGCTGGTTGATTGTGTGGTTGTGACCACACTAGCCACACCAGATGTACTGGTTGATTGTGTGGTTGTGACCACACTAGCCACACAAGATGTGATGGTTGATGGTGTGGTTGTGACCACACTAGCCACACCAGATGTGCTAGTGTAGGTACATTGATCTGTGTTAGTAGTGCTAACATAGCTACATTGATCCACATTCAGAGTACTAAAGGAAATGCAAATTATCCATTGCTTGACTCACAAAATCGTAATGACATGATTACAAACAAACCATACCACTGGCAGGGTTAGAACCCGCGATCAGAGAGTCTCAAAACTCCAGACCATCATGTTAGCCACTGGGGCAGCTAACCACAATAAGATTCATCAAACATTCCAGTGGTGTATAAATATACCTAGCTGGATGAATCTTATTGTGGCTAGCTGGCCCAGTGGCTAAGATAACGGTCTGGAGTTTTGAGACTCTGATCGCGGGTTCTAAACCCACCCGTGGTATGGTTTATCCATTGTTTGTGAACATTATCCTATTTCATGTTTCATCCGTTGTAATGCCAAATGCGTGTAATTGGGGTTCGTTAAATCGAAGTTTCACTGATAAGGGATTCTTGGGGATTCTTCCAGAGTATAATGTCTAGTTTCATAATATTTACTTGTTAAACACACAATTCTGACTGTTTTGTCTTCCTGTAATCATTTATAAAGTTCCACTATATACAGTCAGCTCTCTTATAAAGTTCCACTATATACCGTCAGTTCTCTTATAAAGTTCCAGTATATAGAGCTGCTTTATAAAAAGAGTTGCCTGTGCTGTAATTATTTTGAATTTGATTTAAAAAGCAATGGAGCAATATCTTGCAGTGTGTTACTTTAGCTTGGAATATTGAGTTTTGATGTTGCAACATTTGCAGAGTGAAAGGGCTGGCATTGCTGAAGCGACTATGGACGAAGCTGGCCAGCAAGCTGCGGCGACGGCGGCCAGGCCTGCCCGGCCTGCCGGGTCGGATGAGAGGCTGTGGCCGGCCGCGGCCGCCCATCCGGCCCTCCAGACGCAAGTAGACGTGGCTGATGATGCCACGAATGAGCGCGTCGTGGCTGACAATGCCATGAACGAGCGCCTCGTGGCTGACACCACCACGAACGAGCGCCTCATGGCTGATGCCACCACGAATGAGCGTCTTGTGGCTGACACCACCACGAACGAGCGCCTCGTTCTTGCTCTACGTCAGTTCGAGGAAGAGAAACGACAAACAGCTAAAACGATAGCTATGTTAGAATTTAATAACCAACATAACAAGAACAAGGTGAGGAACACAGAGCTCTTGATCCAGGCTGATGGAGCTTCCCCCCATCCCCCACAACTTTAATGATAATGGTACAGTCAGCTCTATTATAAAGCACCTCTATATAGAAAAACTTTGTAAGGGAGTTGACTGTACAGGTGCTCTTGGCTTTACAATGGTTTGGCTTATGATATTTTGACTTTATTTGGTTCAGCTTGTGATATTTTGACTATGATGGTTCATCTTATGATATTTTAACTACGATAATTATATTTTGACTCTACGATGGTGCGATAGCTATGTACATTCCTGGCAGATAACAATACCTGTTTTCAGTCACTGTAGTGATAACCAGCGTAAACATTTCATTGACTTACTTTTCAATACAGTGGACCCCCGGTTAACGATCAGCTCCCAACTCGACCAATTATGTAAGTTTATTTTTGTAAGTGCTTTTGTAGGTATATTTTTAGGGGTCTGAAATGGACTAATCTAATTCACAATATTTCTTATGGGAACAAATTCGGTCTATAACGGCACCCAAACAGACTTCTGGATTGAAATAATATCGTTATGTGGGGGTCCACTGTATTTATAGTTACAGTACCTATTTGCATATTTACTTATCCAGTTGATTTCTGCATACCGGTCAATACATGCACTGTTTTCGTATCATTGAGTCACTTTGACTTTTGTGGATTATCCTAGGTAAATTACACTACGTATGATAATTGTACTTATGTGTACAGCCTCTTCTCACTTAGCGACGTACTCGTTTACCGACAACTCGAACTTACGACGGGTTCTCTGACCAGTATGCATATCTAAATAATGTATGTTAGAGCTCATTTCCTCTATTCTGTTTATTACAATATACAGTACACTATTGCATAAACATTTAAAAATATACCGGAAATGTTATAAATGGTGCAAAGGTGACATTAAAACATTATTAGAGATGGTTGACACAAACCCACTACCATTATAGTATGCTCCTCACTTAGTGACAAATTCATTTACCAATGTGGTCTTAGGAATGCAACTCCGTCGTTAAGTGAAGAGAGGCTGTACTTACTGTGCTCAGCTGTGAGCTTGCTGGAGATAATGTTTATTTACAAACTGGGAGGTCAGACATGAATTGTACCAGTCCATATATAACAAAAAAAAAAAGGCATAATACCGTGACTGGAACGATACACAAATAACGTCATCGTAAGCTCCTCTCTTCTATGTGTGGGTTATTTGTGTATATCAGTCCATGACAGGGACCTTCCCAGTGTTTATACAGTAGGACCCCCATATCCACGGATTTGATATCAATGGTTTCAGTTATCCACTGTTTACTTTGGCCCAAAAATAAGCCTTAAATTTGCTTAATGGCCCCAAAGTGCAAAAGCCTAAAGAGAAGTTGTGAAGTGCTTCCTGTCAATGAAAAGGTGATAATTCTGGACTTATTTTGTATAATTTATCAATTAAACTTTATCATGAACCAAAAATGACATGGATATAAAGTTGACTACTATCCACAGTTTCTGGCATCCATGATAGTTATTGGAAGGTATCCGCTGGGGATACCGGAGCACTACTCCATATCCTCTGCTTATCTTCCTTTGCATAATAATGGTTAAAAATGAAAGGAACCTGGATGCAATGTGTATACAGTACTTCATATATACTTGCACATCAGTTTAGCTGATACACTTCTAGTAAATACACTATGATGTGTGAAGGTGGTGATGGTGGTGTTAAGGGATGCTAAAGTACAAGCACTCACTCTTATACTGATATTTTTATTGTTGAAAATGCAAGGGGAAATAATAATTTTACTATATACCTTTATTGTATTAAATTTATTATGTACTAAATAGTGTGTTTATACAGTGGACCCCCGGTATACGATATTAACCCGTTCCTGAGAGCTCATTGTATGCCAAAATTATCGGAAGGTGAATTAATTTTCCCCATAAGAAATAATGGAAATCAAATTAATCCGTGCAAGACACCCAAAAGTACTATGAAAAAAAGTTTTACCACATGAAATATTAAGTTTAATGCACACAAACTGAAGAAGACATGCACAGTTTGTAGTACTCTACTAACAGTAGAATACATGACACTTACCTTTAATGAAGATCTGGTGATGATTGATGGGATGGGAGGAGGAGAGTGTCGAAGTCGTTAATGTTTAGAAGGGGAATCCCCT
The DNA here is from genome assembly GCF_038502225.1 of Cherax quadricarinatus. Lineage (NCBI taxonomy): Eukaryota > Metazoa > Arthropoda > Malacostraca > Decapoda > Parastacidae > Cherax > Cherax quadricarinatus. The sequence goes on from NC_091294.1 coordinate 79,608,104, forward strand.
TCCATTAGGACTTGAGGTAGCAAGTCCTTTTCCAGGGTTACTTCCCTTCTTCTTTTAATGCCACTAGGACCAGCTTGAGAGTCACTGGACCTCTGTCGCACAACAAATCTGTCCATAGAGCTCTGTACCTCCTGTTCCTTTAAAATTTGTCTAAAATGGGCCACAACATTGTCATTGCAATAGTCACCAGTACGGCTTGTAATAGCTGTGTTAGGGTGATTTTCATCCATAAAGGTTTGCAGTTCAACCCACTTTGCACACATTTCCTTAATTTTTGAAGTGGGGCACAATGGATTCCACAACTGGCATAGGCTTCTCAGGGTTAGCCCCAAACCCTTCAAAATCTTTCTTAATTTCCATACTAATTCTCACCCTTTTTACCACAGGGTTGGCACTAGAAGCTTTCTTGGGGCCCATGGTGACTTATTTTGCAGAAACAAGCACCAAAAACACTGTGATAATATGGAATGTACTGAATGTACGCTTAGATGTGAGCACACTGGCTGGCTTGTGAACACTGGCACGCATGGGGCAGTTCAGGCCACATGTGGACGCGTCCCAGACGAATCACGTGTGGCGGGTTTTTTAACGAGTGGTGAGGCAAAATTTTTGCGTTAAAATGTATCGTATGCCGGATTTAATGTATACTGATGCCATCGAATGCCGGGGGTCCACTGTATTTGCAAAAGCATTCTGGTAGTTAATTTCACAGCAGTGAGAGATACAACAACTCTAGGGTCATCACAATGACCCTGGGGTAGTCACAATGACCCTGGGGTCGTCATGGTGACCCTGAGGTTGCCACAACAACCCTGGGTTGTCACAACTTTAACCAAACAGATGTTCCATAGTTGGGTTGGTAGTGGATATCAGCTCACATGTTGAGGTTTGGGGTTCAATTCCAGGTATGGGTGGAAATATTGGGACATGTTGTTTAAGACACCTATCACTGTTCACCTAGCAGTAAGTGGGTACATGGGTGTTAGTGGACTTGTATGGGTTGCATCCTGGGACAAAATTAGCCTAATTTGCTCGAAATGCTCTGCATAGCCAGGGGCTTTCTGTATAGTAGTATGTATTATGTTCTAGTAAAAATTGTACAGGGTCAGATAGCCTGTCATGTATGTACAGGTATTGTACAGGGTCAGATAACTTGTCATTGTTTACACAGGTATTGTACAGGGTCAGATAACTTGTCATTGTTTACACAGGTATTGTACAGGGTCAGATAACCTGTCATTGTTTACACAGGTATTGTACAGGGTCAGATAACCTGTCATATATTTACATAGGTATTGTACAGGATCAGATAACCTGTCATATGTTTACAGGGTAACAGAGACCAAAGACATATTAATCAACTATCTACTGTATTTACTTATTTATTGTATATTCATGTTTGACTTCAGATATTTTTGACTTATGAGGCATCAGAACTTAACACATTGTTAAGTCAAGGAGCACCTGTCTATATAGTGGAACTTTATAAGAGAACTGACTACATGAGGAGATACATTAGGAGACTGACTGTATATAGAGGATCTTTATAAGTGAAGTGTCTGTATATAGTGGAACTTTATAAGAGAACTGTGTTGTGTGTGTGTGTTTGTGTACCAACCAATTTGTACTCAGGTTTTTGTGGTTGCAGGGGTCATGTCATAGCTTGGTCATAAAGTAAGGTTGTACCTCAACTAACAACAAACTACTCGCAACATTCCGAAACGTTTCGCCTACACAGTAGGCTTCTTCAGTCGAATTGACTTTCTGTATTCGACTGAAGAAGCCTACTGTGTAGGCGAAACGTTTCTAACTGTTGCATATGTGTCTTACCTAACAACCTGTCGGTATTGTATACCATTTTGATGTTCATCTTAACAACAAACTACTCGCAACATTGACCCTAGGCACCAACCATCCATACCTTCTTAGTAAGCAAAAGCCACCTCTACCAACATAGCCATTAACCTACCTGTTGCGATGGTCAAATATTCTACACCTTATGTGGAGGCCTACTCTCTCATTTAGGCCTACTAATAGGCATGAGCCACCAAATTTCACCGTGCAGTACAAGTATACCTGGAGAAGGTTTCGGGGGTCAGCGCCTCTGTGGCCCGGTCTGAGACCAGGCCTGTGCACAAATTCCAGCACCGGGGATACAGTGATAGTTTGGTGTAATGGTCCACACACAAATAACATAAACATCGCAGAAAGTACCTAGTGAATGCTTCTCTCTCTAATTTGAACCATCAACTGCAGATGTTTCTCGCCTTACAATGATTCCACTTAGGATATGTCAACTTTACAATGGTTTGACTTAGGATATTTCAGCTTAATGATGATTCAACTTAGGACATTCTAACTTACGATGGCTCGACTTAGGATATTTCAACTTTACGATGGTTCAACTTAGGATATTTCAACTTTACGATGGTGTGATAGGTAAGCACAGTCAGTAGTTTACACTACTGTACAGTGCTATACATTCATTGACAGGGTAAACTTGTATTCATTTATTGACTTTTCAATACAGGTACAGGTACCATCCGACTTACGACCAAGCTTTGTTCCGACCAACCAGTCGTAAGTCAAAATGGACGTAAGTCAAACCTTACGACTGAATATCAACATCACACTTTTGTAATGATTTTATTTTGTTTTATTTTAGTATTTCTTTTTTACTTTACTTTTTATGCCATTAATACTGTATTTTATACTGTGTACAACACAAACACTTGTTTATTTCCCAGAAATTTGGCATAAAAAATATGGTCATAAGTCGAGTGGTCGTATGTCGAGCAAGTCGTAAGTCAGATGGCAGGTGTATTTAGTTACAATAATTATTTGTTTCCTAGGTAGTAGGTTGGTAGACAGCAACCGCCCAGGGAGGTACTACCGTCCTGCCAAGTGAGTGTAAAACGGAAACCTGTAATTGTTTTACATGATGGTAGGATTGCTGGTGTCTTTTGTCTGTCTCATAAACATGCAAGATTTCAGGTACGTCTTGCTACTTCTACTTACACTTAGGTCACACTACACATACATGTACAAGCATATATATACATACCCCTCTGGGTTTTCTTCTATTTTCTTTCTAGTTCTTGTTCTTGTTTATTTCCTCTTACCTCCATGGGGAAGTGGAACAGAATTCTTCCTCCGTAAGCCATGCGTGTTGTAAGAGGCGACTAAAATGGCGGGAGCAAGGGGCTAGTTACCTCTTCTTCTGTATATATTACTAAATGTAAAAGGAGAAACTTTCGTTTTTCCTCTTGGGCCGCCCCGCCACCCCGCCGCCCCGCCTCGGTGGGATACAGTTGGTGTGTTGAAAGAAAGAAAGAATTATTTGTTTATTGACTAATCATATTCAACTTAAGATATTATCAAGTGAGGTTATTCTGGACCACACAGGCTCTCTGAGTTGATGATATTATCAAGTGAGGTTATTCTGGACCACACAAGCTCTCTGAGTTGATGATATTATCAAGTGAGGTTATTCTGGACCACACAGGCTCTCTGAGTTGATGTAAATATTGATTATGATTCACCGGTACCATATTGGTATCTACGAATCTTGGAACAGTTCCTGGTTGATGAGTTACCTGCCCTCATATGATGACTCCCTGACCTGTTGTGGTTAAGTTAGGGATTTGAGGCCTACTCTAGGCCTCCCAAGCCACAAGGCCCCTCTGGTGCCAGTTTTACAGGCCTATAGAGAATGACTTTGTCAATACTAAGCTACTTATGCTCCCAGCCTATGTAACAATAACCTTAGGCCTTGTTCTAGCCTACTAATGCCTTACCACTAATAGGCCTAATGCCTTACCACTAATAGGCCTAATGCCTTACTACTAATAGGCCTAATGCCTTACCACTAATAGGCCTAATGCCTTACCACTAATAGGCCATGACAAATGGCCTACTCCAGGCCTCTCAAGGCCCCTCTGGTGCCAATTTTACTGCCCTATAGGGAACGACTTTGAAGATACTAAGACGCTAGCTCAGCCTATGTAACAACCTTAGACCTACTGATAAGCCTACTGATAGGCCTTTTAATCAAGATCCTTTACAAAAGAGCCATTTTTCCACACCTGCTTTAAAGGGGCAAGGCACTAACCACTTGACACTCCTTATAACATGTCCTAATTAAGTGGGACACCAACAGTGTTGTCATCTGATTGGTCAGCTTATCCCCATTGTTACCACTGTGGATGTTTGACCACTATCCCCTCCTCCCTGGACAATAACCCCTAGATGATACCCCCTGGATGATACCCCTTGGACAATACCCCCTGGATGATACCCCCTGGACAATACCCCCTGGATGATATCCCCTGGACAATACCCCTGGATGATATCCCCTGGACAGTACCCACTGGATGATACTCCCCTGGACAATACCCACTGGACAATTCCCAGGGGGTGCCTCTGCTTAATTCTGACTGTACTAGCCACAACGTCAGTCACTGACTTACTAGAGTACATTAAGTCATGTACTACGCACTAGGTGACAATGTACATTATTATGTACCTTCAAATGTACAGAACTGTACATTATACTACATTATCTTCAGGTGTTCATTATAGTACATTGTACCACCTCGTTACCAGTGCTACCTTGAGAGTACATTGCAGTGTTCCCAGCACTGCATCACCATATGCAATGATATATACAATATTCCAATGTAGGGTTTTCACTTCTCTTATAAAGTTCCACTGTATACAGTTAGTTCTCTTATAAAGTTCCACTGTATACAGTTAGTTCTCTTATAAAGTTCCACTGTATACAGTTAGTTCTCTTATAAAGTTCCACTGTATACAGTTAGTTCTCTTATAAAGTTCCACTGTATACAGTTCTCTTATAAAGTTCCACTGTATACAGTTAGTTCTCTTATAAAGTTCCACTGTATACAGTTCTCTTATAAAGTTCCACTGTATACAGTTAGTTCTCTTATAAAGTTCCACTGTATACAGTTAGTTCTCTTATAAAGTTCCACTGTATACAGTTAGTTCTCTTATAAAGTTCCACTGTATACAGTTAGTTCTCTTATAAAGTTCCACTGTATACAGTTAGTTCTCTTATAAAGTTCCACTGTATACAGTTAGTTCTCTTATAAAGTTCCACTGTATACAGTTAGTTCTCTTATAAAGTTCCACTGTATACAGTTAGTTCTCTTATAAAGTTCCACTGTATACAGTTCTCTTATAAAGTTCCACTGTATACAGTTAGTTCTCTTATAAAGTTCCACTGTATACAGTTAGTTCTCTTATAAAGTTCCACTGTATACAGTTAGTTCTCTTATAAAGTTCCACTGTATACAGTTCTCTTATAAAGTTCCACTGTATACAGTTAGTTCTCTTATAAAGTTCCACTGTATACAGTTAGTTCTCTTATAAAGTTCCACTGTATACAGTTAGTTCTCTTATAAAGTTCCACTGTATACAGTTAGTTCTCTTATAAAGTTCCACTGTATACAGTTAGTTCTCTTATAAAGTTCCACTGTATACAGTTAGTTCTCTTATAAAGTTCCACTGTATACAGTTAGTTCTCTTATAAAGTTCCACTGTATACAGTTAGTTCTCTTATAAAGTTCCACTGTATACAGTTAGTTCTCTTATAAAGTTCCACTGTATACAGTTAGTTCTCTTATAAAGTTCCACTGTATACAGTTAGTTCTCTTATAAAGTTCCACTGTATACAGTTAGTTCTCTTATAAAGTTCCACTGTATACAGTTAGTTCTCTTATAAAGTTCCACTGTATACAGTTAGTTCTCTTATAAAGTTCCACTGTATACAGTTAGTTCTCTTATAAAGTTCCACTGTATACAGTTAGTTCTCTTATAAAGTTCCACTGTATACAGTTAGTTCTCTTATAAAGTTCCACTGTATACAGTTAGTTCTCTTATAAAGTTCCACTGTATACAGTTAGTTCTCTTATAAAGTTCCACTGTATACAGTTAGTTCTCTTATAAAGTTCCACTGTATACAGTTAGTTCTCTTATAAAGTTCCACTGTATACAGTTAGTTCTCTTATAAAGTTCCACTGTATACAGTTAGTTCTCTTATAAAGTTCCACTGTATACAGTTAGTTCTCTTATAAAGTTCCACTGTATACAGTTAGTTCTCTTATAAAGTTCCACTGTATACAGTTAGTTCTCTTATAAAGTTCCACTGTATACAGTTAGTTCTCTTATAAAGTTCCACTGTATACAGTTAGTTCTCTTATAAAGTTCCACTGTATACAGTTAGTTCTCTTATAAAGTTCCACTGTATACAGTTAGTTCTCTTATAAAGTTCCACTGTATACAGTTCCACTGTTAGTTCTCTTATAAAGTTCCACTGTATACAGTTAGTTCTCTTATAAAGTTCCACTGTATACAGTTAGTTCTCTTATAAAGTTCCACTGTATACAGTTAGTTCTCTTATAAAGTTCCACTGTATACAGTTAGTTCTCTTATAACGTTCCACTGTATACAGTTAGTTCTCTTATAAAGTTCCACTGTATACAGTTCTCTTATAAAGTTCCACTGTATACAGTTAGTTCTCTTATAAAGTTCCACTGTATACAGTTAGTTCTCTTATAAAGTTCCACTGTATACAGTTCTCTTATAAAGTTCCACTGTATACAGTTCTCTTATAAAGTTCCACTGTATACAGTTCTCTTATAAAGTTCCACTGTATACAGTTCTCTTATAAAGTTCCACTGTATACAGTTAGTTCTCTTATAAAGTTCCACTGTATACAGTTCTCTTATAAAGTTCCACTGTATACAGTTCTCTTATAAAGTTCCACTGTATACAGTTAGTTCTCTTATAAAGTTCCACTGTATAGTTCCACTGTATACAGTTCTCTTATAAAGTTCCACTGTATACAGTTAGTTCTCTTATAAAGTTCCACTGTATACAGTTCTCTTATAAAGTTCCACTGTATACAGTTCTCTTATAAAGTTCCACTGTATACAGTTCTCTTATAAAGTTCCACTGTATACAGTTCTCTTATAAAGTTCCACTGTATACAGTTCTCTTATAAAGTTCCACTGTATACAGTTCTCTTATAAAGTTCCACTGTATACAGTTCTCTTATAAAGTTCCACTGTATACAGTTAGTTCTCTTATAAAGTTCCACTGTATACAGTTAGTTCTCTTATAAAGTTCCACTGTATACAGTTAGTTCTCTTATAAAGTTCCACTGTATACAGTTAGTTCTCTTATAAAGTTCCACTGTATACAGTTAGTTCTCTTATAAAGTTCCACTGTATACAGTTAGTTCTCTTATAAAGTTCCACTATATACAGTCACTTCTCTTATAAGAGAACTGCTATATTTAGTGGAACTTTATAAGAAAATACAACTGGTAGTTATATACAACTGGTAGTTCAGTAGTTACATACAACTGGTAGTTACATACAACTGGTAGTTCAGTAGTTATATAAAACTGGTAGCTCAGTAGTTACATACAACTGGTAGTTCAGTAGTTATATACAACTGGTAGTTCAGTAGTTATATACAACTGGTAGTTCAGTAGTTATAAACAACTGGTAGTTCAGTAGTTATATACAACTGGTAGTTCAGTAGTTATATACAACTGGTAGTTCAGTAGTTATATACAACTGGTAGTTCAGTAGTTATATACAACTGGTAGTTCAGTAGTTATATACAACTGGTAGTTCAGTAGTTATATAAAACTGGTAGTTCAGTAGTTATAGACAACTGGTAGTTCAGTAGTTACAACTCGTAGTTCAGTAGTTATATACAACTGGTAGTTCAGTAGTTATGTACAACTGGTAGTTCAGTAGTTATATACAACTGGTAGTTCAGTAGTTATATACAACTGGTAGTTCAGTAGTTATATACAACTGGTAGTTCAGTAGTTATATACAACTGGTAGTTCAGTAGTTACATACAACTGGTAGTTCAGTAGTTACAACTGGTAGTTCAGTAGTTATATACAACTGGTAGTTCAGTAGTTATATACAACTGGTAGTTCAGTAGTTATATACAACTGGTAGTTCAGTAGTTATATACAACTGGTAGTTCAGTAGTTATATACAACTGGTAGTTCAGTAGTTATATACAACTGGTAGTTCAGTAGTTATATACAACTGGTAGTTCAGTAGTTACATACAACTGGTAGTTCAGTAGTTACAACTGGTAGTTCAGTAGTTATATACAACTGGTAGTTCAGTAGTTACAACTGGTAGTTCAGTAGTTATATACAACTGGTAGTTCAGTAGTTATATACAACTGGTAGTTCAGTAGTTATATACAACTGGTAGTTCAGTAGTTATATACAACTGGTAGTTCAGTAGTTACAACTGGTAGTTCAGTAGTTATATACAACTGGTAGTTCAGTAGTTATATACAACTGGTAGTTCAGTAGTTATATACAACTGGTAGTTCAATAGTTATATACAACTGGTAGTTCAGTAGTTATATACAACTGGTAGTTCAGTAGTTATATACAACTGGTAGTTCAGTAGTTATATACAACTGGTAGTTCAGTAGTTATATAAAACTGGTAGTTCAGTAGTTACATACAACTGGTAGTTCAGTAGTTATATACAACTGGTAGTTCAGTAGTTACAACTCGTAGTTCAGTAGTTATATACAACTGGTAGTTCAGTAGTTATATACAACTGGTAGTTCAGTAGTTATATACACCTGGTAGTTCAGTAGTTATATACAACTGGTAGTTCAGTAGTTATATACAACTGGTAGTTCAGTAGTTATATACAACTGGTAGTTCAGTAGTTACATACAACTGGTAGTTCAGTAGTTACAACTGGTAGTTCAGTAGTTATATACAACTGGTAGTTCAGTAGTTATATACAACTGGTAGTTCAGTAGTTATATACAACTGGTAGTTCAGTAGTTATATACAACTGGTAGTTCAGTAGTTATATACAACTGGTAGTTCAGTAGTTATATACAACTGGTAGTTCAGTAGTTATATACAACTGGTAGTTCAGTAGTTAGTTCATATAAAACTGGTAGTACAGTAGTTATATACAACTGGTAGTTCAGTAGTTATATACAACTGGTAGTTCAGTAGTTATATACAACTGGTAGTTCAGTAGTTATATACAACTGGTAGTTCAGTAGTTATATACAACTGGTAGTTCAGTAGTTATATACAACTGGTAGTTCAGTAGTTATATACAACTGGTAGTTCAGTAGTTATATACAACTGGTAGTTCAGTAGTTATATACAACTGGTAGTTCAGTAGTTACATACAACTGGTAGTTCAGTAGTTATATACAACTGGTAGTTCAGTAGTTATATACAACTGGTAGTTCAGTAGTTATATACAACTGGTAGTTCAGTAGTTATATACAACTGGTAGTTCAGTAGTTATATACAACTGGTAGTTCAGTAGTTATATACAACTGGTAGTTCAGTAGTTATATAAAACTGGTAGTTCAGTAGTTACATACAACTGGTAGTTCAGTAGTTATATACAACTGGTAGTTCAGTAGTTACAACTGGTAGTTCAGTAGTTATATACAACTGGTAGTTCAGTAGTTATATACAACTGGTAGTTCAGTAGTTATATACAACTGGTAGTTCAGTAGTTATATACAACTGGTAGTTCAGTAGTTACATACAACTGGTACTTCAGTAGTTACATACAACTGGTAGTTCAGTAGTTACAACTGGTAGTTCAGTAGTTATATATAACTTGTAGTTCAGTAGTTACAACTGGTAGTTCAGTAGTTACATACAACTGGTAGTTCAGTAGTTACATACAACTGGTAGTTCAGTAGTTATATACAACTGGTAGTTCAGTAGTTACATACAACTGGTAGTTCAGTAGTTACATACAACTGGTAGTTCAGTAGTTACATACAACTGGTAGTTCAGTAGTTACATACAACTGGTAGTTCAGTAGTTATATACAACTGGTAGTTCAGTAGTTACATACAACTGGTAGTTCAGTAGTTACATACAACTGGTACTTCAGTAGTTACATACAACTGGTAGTTCAGTAGTTACAACTGGTAGTTCAGTAGTTAGTTCAGTAGTTAACTTGTAGTTCAGTAGTTACAACTGGTAGTTCAGTAGTTACATACAACTGGTAGTTCAGTAGTTACATACAACTGGTAGTTCAGTAGTTACAACTGGTAGTTCAGTAGTTACATACAACTGGTAGTTCAGTAGTTACAACTGGTAGTTCAGTAGTTACATACAACTGGTAGTTCAGTAGTTACAACTGGTAGTTCAGTAGTTACATACAACTGGTAGTTCAGTAGTTATATACAACTGGTAGTTCAATAGTTACATACAACTGGTAGTTCAGTAGTTACATACAACTGGTAGTTCAGTAGTTACATACAACTGGTAGTTCAGTAGTTATATACAACTGGTAGTTCAGTAGTTACATACAACTGGTAGTTCAGTAGTTACAACTGGTACTTCAGTAGTTACATACAACTGGTAGTTCAGTAGTTACATACAACTGGTAGTTCAGTAGTTATATACAACTGGTAGTTCAGTAGTTACATACAACTGGTAGTTCAGTAGTTACATACAACTATTACTTCAGTAGTTACATACAATTGGTAGTTCAGTAGTTACATACAACTGGTAGTTCAGTAGTTATAACTTGTAGTTCAGTAGTTACAACTGGTAGTTCAGTAGTTACATACAACTGGTACTTCAGTAGTTACATACAACTGGTAGTTCAGTAGTTATATATAACTTGTAGTTCAGTAGTTACAACTGGTAGTTCAGTAGTTATATACAACTGGTACTTCAGTAGTTACATACAACTGGTAGTTCAGTAGTTATAACTTGTAGTTCAGTAGTTACAACTGGTAGTTCAGTAGTTATATACAACTGGTAGTTCAGTAGTTATATACAGCTGGTAGTTCAGTAGTTATATACAACTGGTAGTTCAGTAGTTACATACAACTGGTAGTTCAGTAGTTATATACAACTGGTAGTTCAGTAGTTATATACAACTGGTAGTTCAGTAGTTACAACTGGTAGTTCAGTAGTTACATACAACTGGTAGTTCAGTAGTTACATACAACTGGTAGTTCAGTAGTTACATACAACTGGTAGTTCAGTAGTTACATACAACTGGTAGTTCAGTAGTTACATACAACTGGTAGTTCAGTAGTTATATACAACTGGTAGTTCAGTAGTTATATATAACTTGTAGTTCAGTTGTTACAACTGGTAGTTCAGTAGTTATATACAACTGGTAGTTCAGTAGTTACATACAACTGGTAGTTCAGTAGTTACAACTGGTAGTTCAGTAGTTATATACAACTGGTAGTTAAGTAGTTACAACTGGTAGTTCAGTAGTTATATACAACTGGTAGTTCAGTAGTTATATACAACTGGTAGTTCAGTAGTTATATACAGCTGGTAGTTCAGTAGTTACATACAACTGGTAGTTCAGTAGTTACAACTGGTAGTTTAGTTATATACAACTGGTAGTTCAGTTATATACAACTGGTAGTTCAGTTATATACAACTGGTAGTTTAGTAGTTATATACAACTGGTAGTTCAGTAGTTACATACAACTGGTAGTTCAGTAGTTATATACAACTGGTAGTTCAGTAGTTATATACAACTGGTAGTTCAGTAGTTATATACAACTGGTAGTTCAGTAGTTATATACAGCTGGTAGTTCAGTAGTTATATACAACTGGTAGTTCAGTAGTTATATACAACTGGTAGTTCAGTAGTTATATACAACTGGTAGTTCAGTTATATACAACTGGTAGTTCAGTTATATACAACTGGTAGTTCAGTAGTTACAACTGGTAGTTCAGTAGTTATATACAACTGGTAGTTCAGTAGTTATATACAACTGGTAGTTCAGTTATATACAACTGGTAGTTCAGTAGTTATATATAACTGGTAGTTCAGTAGTTATATACAGCTGGTAGTTCAGTAGTTATATACAACTGGTAGTTCAGTAGTTATATACAACTGGTAGTTCAGTAGTTATATACAACTGGTAGTTCATTAGTTATATATAACTGGTAGTTCAGTAGTTATATACAACTGGTAGTTCAGTAGTTATATACAACTGGTAGTTCAGTAGTTATATACAGCTGGTAGTTCAGTAGTTATAACTGGTAGTTATATATAACTGGTAGTTCAGTAGTTACATACAACTGGTAGTTCAGTAGTTATATACAACTGGTAGTTCAGTAGTTACAACTGGTAGTTCAGTAGTTACATACAACTGGTAGTTCAGTAGTTATATACAACTGGTAGTTCAGTAGTTACAGCTGGTAGTTCAGTAGTTATATACAACTGGTAGTTCAGTAGTTACAACTGGTAGTTCAGTAGTTATATACAACTGGTAGTTCAGTAGTTATATCTAACTGGTAGTTCAGTAGTTACAACTGGTAGTTCAGTAGTTATATACAACTGGTAGTTCAGTAGTTACATACAACTGGTAGTTCAGTAGTTATATACAGCTGGTAGTTCAGTAGTTATATACAGCTGGTAGTTCAGTAGTTACATACAACTGGTAGTTCAGTAGTTATATACAACTGGTAGTTCAGTAGTTATATACAGCTGGTAGTTCAGTAGTTATATACAACTGGTAGTTCAGTAGTTATATACAACTGGTAGTTCAGTAGTTATATACAACTGGTAGTTCAGTAGTTATATACAGCTGGTAGTTCAGTAGTTACATACAACTGGTAGTTCAGTAGTTACAACTGGTAGTTTAGTTATATACAACTGGTAGTTCAGTTATATACAACTGGTAGTTCAGTTATATACAACTGGTAGTTTAGTAGTTATATACAACTGGTAGTTCAGTAGTTACATACAACTGGTAGTTCAGTAGTTATATACAACTGGTAGTTCAGTAGTTATATACAACTGGTAGTTCAGTAGTTATATACAACTGGTAGTTCAGTAGTTATATACAGCTGGTAGTTCAGTAGTTATATACAACTGGTAGTTCAGTAGTTATATACAAATGGTAGTTCAGTAGTTATATACAACTGGTAGTTCAGTAGTTATATACAACTGGTAGTTCAGTAGTTATATACAATTGGTAGTTCAGTAGTAACAACTGGTAGTTCAGTAGTTACATACAACTGGTAGTTCAGTAGTTATATATAACTGGTAGTTCAGTAGTTATATATAACTGGTAGTTCAGTAGTTATATATAACTGGTAGTTCAGTAGTTATATACAACTGGTAGTTCAGCAGTTATATACAACTGGTAGTTCAGTAGTTATATACAACTGGTAGTTCAGTAGTTACATACAACTGGTAGTTCAGTAGTTACAACTGGTAGTTTAGTAGTTATATACAACTGGTAGTTCTGTAGTTACATACAACTGGTAGTTCAGTAGTTATATACAACTGGTTGTTCAGTAGTTATATACAACTGGTAGTTCAGTAGTTATATACAACTGGTAGTTCAGTAGTTATATACTACTGGTAGTTCAGTAGTTATATACAACTGGTAGTTCAGTAGTTACAACTTGTAGTTCAGCAGTTACATACAACTGGTAGTTCAGTAGTTATATATAACTGGTAGTTCAGTAGTTATATACAGCTGGTAGTTCAGTAGTTATATACAGCTGGTAGTTCAGTAGTTACATACAACTGGTAGTTCAGTAGTTATATATAACTGGTAGTTCAGTAGTTACATACAACTGGTAGTTCAATAGTTACATACAACTGGTTGTTCAGTAGTTACATACAACTGGTAGTTCAGTAGTTATATACAGCTGGTAGTTCAGTAGTTACACACAACTAGTAGTTCAGTAGTTACAACTGGTAGTTCAGTAGTTATATACAACTGGTAGTTCAGTAGTTATGTACAGCTGGTAGTTCAGTAGTTACATACAACTGGTAGTTCAGTAGTTATATATAACTGGTAGTTCAGTAGTTACATACAACTGGTAGTTCAGTAGTTACATACAACTGGTAGTTCAGTAGTTACAACTGGTAGTTCAGTAGTTATATACAACTGGTAGTTCAGTAGTTATATACAACTGGTAGTTCAGTAGTTTTATCCAACTGGTAGTTCAGTAGTTACAACTGGTAGTTCAGTAGTTATATACAACTGGTAGTTCAGTAGTTATATACAACTGGTAGTTCAGTAGTTACAACTGGTAGTTCAGTAGTTACATACAACTGGTAGTTCAGTAGTTATATACAACTGGTAGTTCAGTAGTTATATACAGCTGATATTCTAGTGTGTGTGTGTTATCCAGTTGTTCACCAGCGGAGTGTTAACAGGCAACGACCGTCGTTGCATTCCGTGACGACCTAATGACCACTTGATGGTTATTTATAACAGGTACTGAACATGGAGTTATCCAACAAGGACCTGCAGGAGAAGATCACTAAGTTGTGGCAGGAGAAGAATGACCTGATGCATCAACTTCGAGAAGGGTCGTCTGGCATTCACCAAGCACTGAACGAGGAGAAGGAACGACTGCAACAACAACTGCTGTTGCAGAGAGAACAACTTGAAGAACAACATAGAACACAGACTCAGGTTCTTCAAGAACAGCTTGAGGGACTTACTGAAATAAAGTGAGAATATTTGTTCACCCTGTAGCATGTCCTTGATGTAGTTCTAGGTCCTTGATGCCGGGGTCCCTGATGTAGTTCTAGGTCATTGATGCAAGGGTATGTGATGTACTTTTAGGTCCTTGATGTAAGGGTCCCTGATGTAGTTCTAGGTCCTTTAATCAAGGGTCCCTGATGTAGTTCTAGGTCCTTGATGCAAGGGTACCTAATGTAGTTTTAGGTCCTTGATGCCAGGGTCCCTGATGTAGTTTTAGGTCCTTGATACAAGGATCCCTGATGTTTTAGGTTCTTGATGCAAGGGTCCCTGATGTAGTTTTAGGTCCTTGATGCAAGGGTCCCTAATGTAGTTTTAGGTCCTTGATACAAGGGTCCCTGATGTAGAACTACATTGATGCCAGGGTCCCTGATGTAGTTCTAGGTCATTGATGTCAGGGTCCCTCTAGGACTGGGTAGGCCTGGGAAGGCCAGGGGAGACCTGGGGAGGCCAGGGGAGACCTGGGGAGGCCAGGGGAGACCTGGGGAGGCCAGGGGAGACCTGGGGAGGCCAGGGGAGACCTGGGAAGGCCAGGGGAGACCTGGGGAGGCCAGGGGAGACCTGGGGAGGCCAGGGAAGACCTGGGAAGGCCAGGGGAGACCTGGGGAGGCCAGGGGAGACCTGGGGAGGCCAGGGGAGACCTGGGAAGGCTTAGTGACATAACTAATGAACATTGTTCATTCTGGACCCTATTTTCAAATTGGCATTTTTTTTTTTTTTTAATTTTTGTGTAAGATTGACCAAATTACCAACTTGTGACCACTTTATTGGGCAGACATAATTACCAACTTGTGACCACTTTATTGGGCAGACATAATTACCAACTTGTGACCACTTTATTGGGCAGACATAATTACCAAGTTTGTGACCACTTTATTGGGCAGACAAAATTACCAACTTGTGACCACTTTATTGGGCAGACAAAATTACCAACTTGTGACCACTTTATTGGGCAGACAAAATTGTTGACCGATCAGTTTCTTGTACTCAATTTATACAGTAGAACATATACTAACAAAATAGATAAGAATTTGGTCAAGTGGAATAATGAAATTGGCCTAAAATAGGCCTCAAAGTGGGTGAAATCACTGGTGCATTAAGTTGTACTGAGACTGCTAACTTTGCACCAGCATAAGTTTTCCATCAAATTTCTTACTTTTGGTGTTGTTACCTTCGAAAAAACATTGTCACTTCAAAAGAAAATATATATATTTTTAAATTTTTGGATCCTGAGAGCAAGTTTTATTTTGGGCATCTGTTATATCTAGAGTTTACTGTATCTTCAACTAGTATAGGCAATAATTCTTCTTTATTACTGTTTTATATGCAGAGTTTACTCTATCTGCTTTATTGTGTTGCAGATTCAGTAAACTTTCCTTTATTGTGTTGCACATACAGTAAACTCTGCTTTATTGTGTTGCAGATTCAGTAAACTCTCCTTTATTGTGTTGCACATACAGTAAACTCTGCTTTATTGTGTTGCTCAGGTTGAGTTATGAGAAGCAGATAAGTCAGATTGAGGTCAACAATGCAGACATGCACAGTAAGATAGGCACTGTGCAACTGGAGCGAGATGCTGCAAAATCGGAGGTTGCAAGTCTCAACTCCTTCAACCTGCAGTTGCAGGAGAAGGTTGGGGACCTCACAGGGGCGAGGGAAGCCCTGCAACACCAGGTTGCAATGCTGGAGGTCACTGTTGCAGAGCTGGAGGTCAAGGTGGAGGAGACGGAGGTGCAATCACAAGAGACCATCCACACTTTGCAGAACAACCTTGTCAACTTGCAGAAACAGGTCCAGGGCCTCAAGGAGACCAGCACCAAGCTGGCCCTGGACCTGGAGAGTGAGAGTAAGCTGCGACTGGATGCACAGGCCCAGCTTAGCCAGCTTAGACAGCTGCAACGACAACTGGACGAGGCGCGACTTTCTGACGCAGCTAAAATAAATGAACTCCAGAGCAAGAACGAGGAACTGGAAGCAACTGTCGTTTGCCTAAAGGAACGACAAGTTCACCAGAACAAGGGACAGGAAACAACAGTCACTACCCTAAAGGAACAACAAACTTGTGAGAATGAGAAACAGGAAGCGACGGTTACCCTAAAGGAGCGACAATCTGAGAATGAGTTCCTAAAGGAACTCAAAGCTCATGTCGCACAGCTTGAATCAGAGAAGACAACCCTAATGGAGAAACTATCCAGCATAACAAGCACGGCCGCTGCCTCCACCTCCGATAACAGTGTAAATACAACAGCAGAACAGGTTGACGAAAAGACACGAACGAACGTTAGTGAAGACGTGACCAGACTGAAAGATTTATTGAAGACGAAAGATGAAGAAAACAAGAGAATAAGAGAGTCACTCCAAGATGCACAACACAGACTAAGGTCGGTCATTATTCAAGCTTATCTCATAATAATAATAATAATGTTTATTTGTACAAGTATGTACATGATGTAACTTACACAGACCATAGCTGACATAAATGACATACTTCTGTAATAATTATAAAATGATAATCAGTAAGGTTCACTATTACTCAATAATAATAAGTATTAACCTTAATACGAGTTTGTGATCACTGTGGTGTTATATTAACGTGTGGTGGACGTCTCCTCCGCCAGACTGTCGGAGGTAATCAGTGGAGAGGTGGAGGAGCAGCGGAAGAGGGTCCGGGAGCTGGAGTCCAGCCTAACTTCACTACAGGAGCAACACCGCCAGCAGCTGAGGGCTCTAGAGCTTGAGACCCAACGACAGGTCGCTTCCAAGGAACAACAGTGTCAACAAACTATTTCTTCTGCCTATGGTAATAATAAAATAATAATAATAATAATGAAACCAGCAAGGTTACAGTATGGTAATTGGATGAACGATGGTCAGTGAGTTTTTTCTTTCTAATCTTGTAACATTTATGTCTGTAAAAAAAAAAATACACAAAGGGGGTTTATTGCAAAATATAGTTGTTGTTGTGGTACAGATCAGCAAGACACTGAGACAAGTGAGCTGGTGCGGCAGCACCGCCAGACACTGCAGGAAGCCACCGCGACGGCGCGACACAAGGCTGCTGCCCTCGACACTGTTGTCATCGACTACCAGACCAAGCTTAAGGTACGGTGCCAGTCGACGACCTTGTAGATGAAGTCATCATGGTTGTTATTGAGGTTGAGGGGTTGTCCAGGGTTGTTATTAGATCCAGGGTTAGGGACGAGGGTGTCAGGGTTATTAAGGTCCAGGGAGAAGACGAGATCATTATGCTTATTGGTTGGTTAGATAACTATGATAGTTTGGAAGCTTTACTTGGAGTATACCTGGAGGGTGTTCTGGGGGTCAATGCTCCCACAGCCCAGTTCATGACCAGGCCTTGTTGTGGATTAGGACCTGATCAACCAGGTTGTTAGTTGGCCACATGTAAAACAATGTAGGATCCATAGCCCAGCTGGTCAGGTATTGACTTTGTGTCTGCCTAGTGCCTTCTTGAAGACAACCAGGGGTCTTGAAGACATCTTGGGGTCTTGAAAACAGCCAGGGGTCTATTGGCAATCCCCCTTATGTATGCTGGGAGACAGTTGAACAGTCTTGGGCCCCTGATACTTACTGTGTTGTCTCTTAGTGTACTTGTGGCACTCCTGCTTTTCACTGGGGGATGTTGCATCTCCTACTGAGTCTTTTGCTTTCATAGGGAGTGATTTTCATGTGCAAATTTGGTACTAGTCCCTTTGGGACTTTCCTAGTGTATATTATCATGTATCTTCCTTGCCTGCATTCCAGGGAGTACAAATCAAGGGACTTCAATTGTTCTCGGTAATTTAGGTGCTTTATCGTACTTATGTGTACCGTGAGAGTTCTTTGTATGTTTTCCAGGTCTGCAATTTTGCCTGCCTTGAAAGGGGCTGTTAGTGTACAGCAATATTCCAGCCTAGAGAGAACAAGTGATTTGAAGACAATCATCATGGGCTTGGGATCCCTAGTCTTGAAGGTTCTCATTATCCATCCTATCATTTTTCTAGCAGATGAGGTAGATACATTGTTGTGATCTGTGAAAATGAAATCCTCTGACATTATAACTCTCAGGTCCTTCACATTAGTTTTTCGCTCTATTGTGTGGTTGGAATTTGTTTTATACTCCGATACACTTAATTTCCTCGAGTTTTCCATGTCAGGGTAATTGAAATTTCTCATCATTGAACTTCATATTGTTTTCTGCGGCCCATTTAAAAATTTGATTGATGTCCGCTTGGAGACTCGAAGTGTCTTCAGTGGATGACACCGTCATGCAAATTCGGGTGTCATCTTCAAAGGCAGACACAGTGCTGTGGCTAATGTCTGTCTATATCAGATATGAGGATGAGGAACAGGATGGTAGTGAGTACTGTGCCTTGTGGAACAGAGCTTGTCACTGTAGCTGCCTCAGACTTTACTCTGTTAACTATTACTCTTTGTGTTCCGTTTGCTAGGAAATTATAGATCCATCTAGCAACTTTTCCTGTTATTCCCTTATCATGCATTTTGTGCACTATTACAACATGGTCACACTTGTCAAAGGCTTTTGCAAAGTCTGTGTATACTACATCTGCATTTTTTGTACACTAGAGCATCCAGGACCTTGTCATAGTGGTCCAGTAGCTGGGACAGGCAAGAGCGACTTGTTCTAAATCCATGCTGACCTGGCTTTGAGTGAAATTACATTTCATTTGTCAAGCAAGCTTTGTCAAGTAAGCTTTGTCAAGCTTTCTCGAATGTGTACTTGCTGCCTAAGATAGGTGTGCAACACCTAGGTGTCAGTATTGTTGAAAACACGTGTTGCACACATCAGCTTATCAGTATTGCAAGCCTTTATAGTATGATGAAGCTTATAGTCTTGCACTGTAAGTAGTACAATCAAGCTTAGTCTTGCACTACAAGTAGTATGACCAAGCTTAGTCATGCACTATAAGTAGTACGATCAAGCTAATAGTCTTGCACTATAAGTAGTACGATCAAGCTAATAGTCTTGCACTATAAGTAGTACGATCAAGCTTATAGTCTTGCACTATAAGTAGTACGATCAAGCTAATAGTCTTGCACTATAAGTAGTACGATCAAGCTAATAGTCTTGCACTATAAGTAGTACGATCAAGCTTATAGTCTTGCACTATAAGTAGTACGATCAAGCTTATAGTCTTGCACTATAAGTAGTACGATCAAGCTTATAGTCTTGCACTATAAGTAGTACGATCAAGCTTATAGTCTTGCACTATAAGTAGTACGATCAAGCTTATAGTCTTGCACTATAAGTAGTACGATCAAGCTTATAGTCTTACACTGTAAGTAGTATGATCAAGCTTATAGTCTTACACAGTAAGTAGTATGATCAAGCTTATAGTCTTACACAGTAAGTAGTATGATCAAGCTTATAGTCTTACACTATAAGTAGTATGTAGTTTTGCACTGTAATATTCTACCATCCACTGCTGGGGTTTTCCACCCTAGTAGTGAAAGGTAGAATATTATTCCGTCAGTGACCGATGGAAATTATTGTACAACGACTTAATGACTCTGGGTGCGTGAGGCAAATCATAATGAATAACTGTCAACAAATAAATGGAGGGACAAACATGGACTGGAACTGCTTGTGTATACAGCGATGGTCCTGTCTTACTCACAAACTACACTTCCAGTCGTCCATTTTTTCATTTATTTTTTGTTCATTATGACTTATCCCAATATTCCAGTACAGTGGTACCTCAGGATACGAATTTTTTTCTTTCCAGAAGACTATTCGAGTGCCGATACCGAACAAATTTGTTCCCATAAGGAATAATGTAAATCAGATTAATCCATTTCAGACCCCCAAAAATACACTTACAAAGGCACTTACATAAATACACTTACATAATTGTTCAAGTTTTGAGCTGTTCGTATCCCAAGGCACCACTGTATTTGTTATTTTTCAAATAGGTCTAATAATTGTAAATAAAACCTGAACCATGTCTAACTCTGTGCTCTCTCTCTCTCCCTATGCCTACATGGTGTGTGCACCTCGCATACACACTGTGTGTGGACTTGACATGTATACGATGTGTGGCCCTCATGTGTACACAATATGTGGACTTCGTATGTGCATCCTGCCCGCTGTGTGTGTGTGTAAATTCCTCTGACTGCAACGTTGAATCTTCCTGGTTCGTCCTGACCCCACCTGTAAATTCTGGTCTCTGACTGCAACGTTGAATCTTCCTGGTTCGTCCTGACCCCACCTGGTCTATCCTGAACTCACCTGGTCTGTCCTGAACCCACCTGGTCTGTCCTGAACCCACCTGGTCTGTCCTGAACCCACCTGGTCTGTCCTGGACCCACCTGGTCTGTCTTCAACCTACCTGGTCCACCCTGAACCCACCTTATCCACCCCCAAACCCACCTTGTCCACCCCCAAACCCACCTTGTCCACTGCCAAACCCACCTGGTCCATCTCAAACCCAACTGGTCCACCCTAAACCTCTCCTGGTTGACCCTAAACCCTCTGGTCCATCCTGAACCCACCTGGTCCACCCTGGACCCACCAGGAGAAGGATGAAGAACTATGTAGGTTTGTTCAACAGTATGAGGAGCAACTGGCAGCCCTGGCAGCCCAACATGAGCACCACATCAAGCAGGTGGAGGCCACATGGAAGGTCCGGGCCGAGAAGATGGTCCGACAACGTGAGGCGCAGCTCCTAGACCAGAAGGACGACCTTACTACAGAGTGGAACAAGGAACGCAGGGTAAGACTCCTATAACTACTGTAGGATCCCCTGTAGCTACTGTAGGATAACATGTGACTACTGTAGGTTAACATGTAACTACTGTAGGTTAACATGTAACTACTGTAGGTTAACATGTAACTACTGTAGGTTAACATGTAACTACTGTAGATTAACATGTAACTACTGTAGTATAACATGTAACTACTGTAGGTTAACATGTAACTACTGTAGTATAACATGTAACTACTGTAGTATAACATGTAACTACTGTAGTATAACATGTAACTACTGTAGGTTAATATGTAACTACTCTAGGTTAACATGTAACTACTGCAGGATATGTAACTACTGCAGGATATCATGTAACTACTGCAGGATATCATGTAACTACTGCAGGATATCATGTAACTACTGCAGGATATCATGTAACTACTGCAGGATATCATGTAACTACTGCAGGATATCATGTAACTACTGCAGGATATCATGTAACTACTGCAGGATATCATGTAACTACTGCAGGATATCATGTAACTACTGCAGGATATCATGTAACTACTGCAGGATATCATGTAACTACTGCAGGATATCATGTAACTACTGCAGGATATCATGTAACTACTGCAGGATATCATGTAACTACTGCAGGATATCATGTAACTACTGCAGGATATCATGTAACTACTGCAGGATATCATGTAACTACTGCAGGATATCATGTAACTACTGCAGGATATCATGTAACTACTGCAGGATATCATGTAACTACTGCAGGATATCATGTAATTACTGTAGAACCCCCTGTAGCCCAGAACCTAACCTACTATATAATATGGGCTCTACAGTCAGTCTGTAGCCACAGGTTCCAAAACACACACTGCACAAGCAAGGCTCTCAGCAAGCACTGTCCAGGTCTCCACTAGAGCCTCTGGCTCACACTTGGCTGACAGAGGGCAGTACCCTGCTACTGCTCTCTGTCAGTCCTGTGCTCCAGGCTCTCCTTTTAAGTAGGTATAATAATAGTCAGGAAAGAGGACAAGTGTTTCCTGATGTGGGTCCTAGTGTTATGACCTGCAGCTGGAGGTTTTGGTCATTTGACTGAGGACTTCTGCTGGTTTTCCCTTCATCTCTTTAAAAGTCATGATTATGATTATGACCATTAGGAGTACAGGAAGTGTTCATTGTGGACCTCCTGTATTATGTATAATATTCATAATACAGGAAGTGTTCAACTTACAAACACATTGTGGACCTCCTGTATTATGTATAATATTCATAATACAGGAAGTGTTCAACTTACAAACACATTGTGGACCTCCTGTATTATGTATAATATTCATAATACAGGAAGTGTTCAACTTACAAACACATTGTGGACCTCCTGTATTATGTATAATATTCATAATACAGGAAGTGTTCAACTTACAAACACATTGTGGACCTCCTGTATTATGTATAATATTCATAATACAGGAAGTGTTCAACTTACAAACACATTGTGGACCTCCTGTATTATGTATAATATTCATAATACAGGAAGTGTTCAACTTACAAACACATTGTGGACCTCCTGTATTATGTATAATATTCATAATACAGGAAGTGTTCAACTTACAAACACATTGTGGACCTCCTGTATTATGTATAATATTCATAATACAGGAAGTGTTCAACTTACAAACACATTGTGGACCTCCTGTATTATGTATAATATTCATAATACAGGAAGTGTTCAACTTACAAACACATTGTGGACCTCCTGTATTATGTATAATATTCATAATACAGGAAGTGTTCAACTTACAAACACATTGTGGACCTCCTGTATTGTGTATAATAATGATATTATATATAGTAATTATATAATAATAATATACACAATACAAAAATTTTTCAATATTTTCCTTAGTTGAGGATTTACTGTAATCCAAAACTTTTTCCTTGTAGATGTTTTCGTGGGCTTGTATGGTCGTCCGTGCATCCTCCTTAAAGATGGCACAATACCATACCTGGAACACTACACAATCCCCACATAGGAGAGATGAGCTTAGGATGACATTTTGGTCTAACTTGGACCATTTACAAAGTCACACTGACACAAAAGAGAGATGGAGCCAGTAAATAGGGCAGCTGGCAGGGTCAGGTTATGTGTGTACAATAGAACCAATGTGTCAGCAGATTCACTATCTGCAGTTTCAGTTATCCACTGTTTACTGTGGTCCAAAAATAACCCTTAATTTTGCTTAATAATGGTCATAAAATGCAATAGTGATGATGGCTGTTCTTCAAAACCTAAGAGAAGCCGTGAGTTGCTTCCCATTGGTGAAAGACTGATAATTCTAGATTTGTTGTGCATAATTTATCAAACTTTATCATAGGTATGTATGTAAACCAAAAATGACTTATACAGTGGACCCCCGGTTTACGATCAGCTCCCAATGCGACCAATTATGTAAGTGTATTTATGTAAGTGCATTTGTATGTGTATGTTTGGGGGTCTGAAATGGACTAATCTAATTCACAATATTCCTTATGGGAACAAATTCAGTCAGTACTGGCACCTGAACATACTTCTGGAATGAAATAATATCGTAAACCGGGGATCCACTGTATATATAGTGCTGGCTACTATCCATGGTTTCTGGTATCCACACTAATTCTTGGAAGGTATCTCCCATGGATATAGGGGGACTACTGTATTGTTACAACCCCCTTTAACTCCAAGGTCCGGAGGTCACCCTCCATTGGGTGACTCTTGGAGTCAGAATTTCGAGAAACATCAACATGGAACGCAAGACCTGAGAGGTCTTGCATTCCATGTTGGGTATTTCCCAGTTTTCACACTCCCATGATGTGGCCATGATGTGGCCAGAGTGTGGACAGGGTGTGGCACAGTCTTGCTGGCTAGTCAGGTCCGTCCTGTGACCTGATGTATGAAATACCACGGGTGGGGTTTGATCCCGCGGTCAGAGAGTCTCAAAACTCCAGACCGTCGCGTTAGCCACTGGACCAGCTAGCCACAATAAGATTCGTCCAGCTAGGTATATTTCTACACCATAGGAAGGGTAGCATAGGCACCACTGTGACCACAAATGCAAGTTTGTTTGCAATCGTGTCATTACGATTTCGTGAGTCATGTTAACGGCTTTGAGGGGACTTGAGCTAGAGTTCGTCACGGCCATGCTAGCTGGAGATTCGTCTTTAAAAACTTGCATTTGTGGTCACAGTGGTGCCTATGCTAACCTTCCTATGGTGAAGAAATATACCTAGTTAGACGAATCTTATTGTGGCTAGCTGGCCCAGTGGCTTACACGACGGTCTGGAGTTTTGAGACTCTGACTGCGGGATCAAACCCCACCTGTGGTATGGTTTGTTTGCAATCGTGTCATTACGATTTCATGAGTCATGTTAATGGCTTTGAGGGGACTTGAGCTAGAGTTCGTCACGGCCATGCTAGCTGGAGATTCGTCTGTAAATACTTGCATTTGTGGTCACAGTGGTGCCTATGCTAACCTTCCTATGGTGTAGAAATATACCTAGTTGGACGAATCTTATTGTGGCTAGCTGGTCCAGTGGCTAATGCGATGGTCTGGAGTTTTGTTTGCAATCGTGCCATTACGATTTCGTGAGTCGAGTCAAATACACTCTTACATCACAAAGGACACTCATATACACTAACACTCAAGTGAACACCTACACTCATGTACACATACACTTACGTTATGTACACATGCACTCACACGTAAATGTATGCATAGCAAATTGCTTACATGGATATTTTCTGCTTGTACGTACATTAACCTCCAGTATGTGCATTAACCTCCAGTATGTACATTAACCTCCAGTATGTACATTAACCTCCGGTGTGTACATTAGCCTCCAGTATGTACATTAGCCTCCAGTATGTACATTAGCCTCCAGTATGTACATTAGCCTCCAGTATGTACATTAGCCTCCAGTATGTACATTAACCTCCAGTATGTGTTGCAGGAACTGGAACGACTAACACAAGTAGCAGCGGCAGCGTTCAGGAACGGCACTGAATCTGTGGAGCTTCTTAAGAAGCAAGTAGCAGCTCAACGAAGAGAACTGGAGGAGGTGAAGCTTAATTATGGGTGAGTGAACAAGCTTGAATAGCTACTGCAAGCTTAGTAAACTGTAATGTGTAGTGTGGGCTTAGTAAGCTGTAATATGTAGTGTGGGCTTAGTAAGCTGTAATATGTAGTGTGGGCTTAGTAAGCTGTAATATGTAGTGTGGGGTTAGTAAGTTGTAATATGTAGTGTGGGGTTAGTAAGTTGTAATATGTAGTGTGGGCTTAGTAAGTTGTAATATGTAGTGTGGGGTTAGTAAGCTGTAATATGTAGTGTGGGGTTAGTAAGTTGTAATATGTAGTGTGGGCTTAGTAAGCTGTAATATGTAGTGTGGGCTTAGTAAGTTGTAATATGTAGTGTGGGGTTAGTAAGTTGTAATATGTAGTGTGGGGTTAGTAAGCTGTAATATGTAGTGTGGGCTTAGTAAGCTGTAATATGTAGTATGGGCTTAGTAAGCTGTAATATGTAGTGTGGGGTTAGTAAGTTGTAATATGTAGTGTGGGGTTAGTAAGTTGTAATATGTAGTGTGGGGTTAGTAAGCTGTAATATGTAGTAGGGCTTAGTAAGCTGTAATATGTAGTGTGGGGTTAGTAAGTTGTAATATGTAGTGTGGGGTTAGTAAGTTGTAATATGTAGTGTGGGGTTAGTAAGTTGTAATATGTAGTGTGGGGTTAGTAAGTTGTAATATGTAGTGTGGGGTTAGTAAGCTGTAATATGTAGTATGGGCTTAGTAAGCTGTAATATGTAGCGTGGGGTTAGTAAGTTGTAATATGTAGTGTGGGGTTAGTAAGCTGTAATATGTAGTATGGGCTTAGTAAGCTGTAATATGTAGTGTGTGGTTAGTAAGGTGTAATATGTAGTGTGGGGTTAGTAAGCTGTAATATGTAGTATGGGCTTAGTAAGCTGTAATATGTAGTGTGGGGTTAGTAAGTTGTAATATGTAGTGTGGGGTTAGTAAGCTGTAATATGTAGTGTGTGGTTAGTAAGCTGTAATATGTAGTATGGGCTTAGTAAGCTGTAATATGTAGTGTGGGGTTAGTAAGCTGTAATATGTAGTGTGGGGTTAGTAAGCTGTAATATGTAGTGTGGGGTTAGTAAGTTGTAATATGTAGTGTGGGGTTAGTAAGCTGTAATATGTAGTGTGGGGTTAGTAAGTTGTAATATGTAGTGTGGGCTTAGTAAGTTGTAATATGTAGTGTGGGGTTAGTAAGCTGTAATATGTAGTATGGGCTTAGTAAGCTGTAATATGTAGTGTGGGGTTAGTAAGTTGTAATATGTAGTGTGGGGTTAGTAAGTTGTAATATGTAGTATGGGCTTAGTAAGTTGTAATATGTAGTAGGGCTTAGTAAGCTGTAATATGTAGTGTGGGGTTAGTAAGTTGTAATATGTAGTGTGGGCTTAGTAAGTTGTAATATGTAGTATGGGCTTAGTAAGTTGTAATATGTAGTAGGGCTTAGTAAGCTGTAATATGTAGTGTGGGGTTAGTAAGCTGTAATATGTAGTGTGGGGTTAGTAAGCTGTAATATGTAGTATGGGCTTAGTAAGCTGTAATATGTAGTGTGGGGTTAGTAAGCTGTAATATGTAGTGTGGGGTTAGTAAGCTGTAATATGTAGTGTGGGGTTAGTAAGTTGTAATATGTAGTGTGGGGTTAGTAAGCTGTAATATGTAGTGTGGGCTTAGTAAGTTGTAATATGTAGTGTGGGGTTAGTAAGTTGTAATATGTAGTGTGGGGTTAGTAAGTTGTAATATGTAGTGTGGGGTTAGTAAGTTGTAATATGTAGTGTGGGGTTAGTAAGTTGTAATATGTAGTGTGGGGTTAGTAAGTTGTAATATGTAGTGTGGGGTTAGTAAGTTGTAATATGTAGTGTGGGGTTAGTAAGTTGTAATATGTAGTGTGGGGTTAGTAAGTTGTAATATGTAGTGTGGGGTTAGTAAGTTGTAATATGTAGTGTGGGGTTAGTAAGCTGTAATATGTAGTGTAATATGTAGTAAGCTTAATAGGTGGTAGTGTGGGTGTGTGATGTCACTACCACCTACACTGTGACTGTGGGATATTTACAACTTATGATATTGTCAACTTCCGACGGCTTCGTGGGAATGTGACGCCATGGCAGATCGACGACCTGCTTAATACTTATTGCCCTTATAAGCCTAAAATAGCCTTAATCTTGCCCAAAACACTTGCAAATACATAGCGATCTTTTGATTAATGTTCCAGGAAGGAGATCGGAGAATTGAAAGCCTTGCTGGAGGTGAAGCGGAGGTCAAGAGGCGGAGGCGGAGGCGGAGTGAGGCTGGGAGTGTCGCTGGAGGAGGCAGCAGAGTTTGAATATCTGAAGAACATTCTCTATCAGTACATGTTAGGCAAAGAAACACAGGTCAGCCTTGTGCTGCTATGTTGTGATAGATTGTGTTGCTGTATTGTAATAGATTGTATTGCTCTATTGTAATAGATTGAGTTACTGTAATGTACTTGTGTTGCTTATTTTGTATTTGTGTGATATAAAATAGAACACAAGTATTATATGAAGTGTTATCTGAAATCAGTGTTATCTGAAATCAGTGTTATATAAGAGAAGTATTAACAGTATATATGATGGTTGACAGACCCTGAGCAAGGTGCTATGTGCTGTGGTCAAGTTCGATGCTCAACAACAACAAGAAATCTTCGAACATGAGGAACAGCGCCAGAATTTGGTGAGTCTGGGGTTGTTACACCTGGTGTAAGTCTGGGGTTATTATACCTGGTGTAAGTGTAGGGTTGTTACACCTGGTGTAAGTCTAGGGTTGTTGCACCTGGTGTAAATCTAGGGTTGTTACACCTGGTGTAATTCTAGGGTTTTTACATCTGGTATAAGCTTATGGTTGTTACATCTGGTGTAAGTCTAGGGTCATCAGGCTTGGTGTAAGTCAGGTCATCATGCCTGGTGTAAGTCTGGTTGTCATACCTGGTGTAAGTCTGGTTGTCATACCTGGTGTAAGTCGGGTCATAATGTCAGGTGTAAGTCAGGTTGTAACTCTTGGTGTAAGTCAGGTTGTCATGCCTGGTGTAAGTCAGGTTGTCATGCCTGGTGTATGCCTTATTCAATTAAAATTGACTAAACCAAATTTCAGCTTGAAATCAATTAACAAAAAAAAAAAATGAGTATTAACAAAAATTTTTTAATTTGGGTAAAACTCTAAAAAAATCTATTTAAATATCTAGAAATATTCTTTTTTTTTTCTTTCTTTTTTTTTGACTATTGACTCTCGGTTATTTTATTCTGTTGGTTTTTCCATTTTATTTAGGGTGTGGATGCAGTTGAAAAAGGTGCTTGTAAGTGAGTATTAATCATGTGTGAAACGTGTATGGTAAGCACTCTATTCAGCGGACTAGTTGAGGCTAGCGGATGGCCAGTGATTGATAGAGGTGGAATTTGTAACAATGACTTACGACCTCGTTAACAATGGACTTTGTTGTTTGTGAACCCGTGACCCAGTGGATTTTCTCTCATATATCCAGTATGTGAATTGAAGCCCATTAAATTGATGGTTTATGGTATATATTAATAAATATATGTGTGTGTGTGTGAGAGAGAGAGAATGAGAATGAGAGAGAGAGAATGAGAATGAGAGAGAGAGAATGAGAATGAGAGAGAGAGAATGAGAATGAAAGAGAGAGAATGAGAATGAATGAATGAATGAATTACAGTGAGAGATAATGTTATATAATCTCTGATGTGAGAGATAAGGACTCATCACTATCTCTTACCGTTCTATTGCATTATACAGAGTCACTTCTCTTATATAGCATCATTCCTTGTAGATGTTATTGAAAATGTTGATATAAAGTTGAACCTGCAGCTACCCAGACCCTCACAATACATCACATTAATCAGACCCTCACAATACATCACATTAATCAGACTCCTCACAATACAGTGGACCCCCGCATAACGATCACCTCCGAATGTGACCAATTATGTAAGTGTATTTATGTAAGTGCGTTTGTACGTGTATGTTTGGGGGTCTGAAATGGACTAATCTACTTCACAATATTCCTTATGGGAACAAATTCGGTCAGTACTGGCACCTGAACATACTTCTGGAGTGAAAAAATATCGTTAACTGGGGGTCCACTGTACATCACATTAACCAGACTCCTCACAATACATCACATTAACCAGACTCCTCACAATATATCACATTAATCAGACTCCTCACAATACATCACATTAATCAGACTCCTCACAATACATCACATTAACCAGACTCCTCACAATACATCACATTACTCAGATCCTTCACAATACATCACATTAACCAGACCCTCACAATACATCACATTAATCAGACCCCTCACAATACATCACATTAATCAGACCCCTCACAATACATCACATTAACCAGACTCCTCACAATACATCACATTAACCAGACTCCTCACAATACATCACATTAACCAGACTCCTCACAATACATCACATTAACCAGACTCCTCACAATACATCACATTAACCAGACTCCTCACAATACATCACATTAACCAGACTCCTCACAATACATCACATTAACCAGACTCCTCACAATACATCACATTAACCAGACCCTCACAATACATCACATTAACCAGACCCTCACAATACATCACATTAACCAGACCCTCACAATACATCACATTAACCAGACTCCTCACAATACATCACATTAATCAGACTCCTCACAATACATCACATTAACCAGACCCTCACAATACATCACATTAACCAGACCCTTACAATACATCACATTAATCAGACCCTCACAATACATCACATTAACCAGACTCCTCACAATACATCACATTAACCAGACCCCTCACAATACATCACATTAACCAGACCCTCACAATACATCACATTAACCAGACCCTCACAATACATCACATTAACCAGACCCTCACAATACATCACATTCAATTTCTGACACACTTTTTCAGTCAAATTTATGAAAAATTGCAGTGGACAGAGTTTTCTGGTAGAGTTGACTTTAGTGCTAGCAGAAATATTCAGAATTTTCACTCTATTGTTGTGAAAGTTGTTAAAAAGTGACGACATAGAGATGGCAAAATAAACATTGTGATACTCAGTGCTGTAGTTAATTTTGTCATCTCCTTGTCCTCAACAACCAGTTGAAGTTGTTTGGGCAAGCCGTCGCTCGGATTATAGGAGTAATGAATGGATAACTGGTTAACCTATGTCTTTGATCTGTTGTTTCAGGATAATATGGATGACATGTGGCATGATTCTTTCTTTTCATGATATTTTAGACATTCCCAGTAGGACTGAGGTCTGCACTATTCCCTGGACATTTTAAAACATCAGTATTGTTTTCAGCAAGCTGTTTGGTGAATATTTTGGCCTTGTGACAGGGTGGTGTTATGCATGAAGATGGTGCAGCTGGGAATTTTGCAAATATTCAACAGGTGGTCCTTGAGAGCAGCGCTGTAGAAGTCATCATTTGTTTTAACACTGGAGAAGGTAGTATAAACCCCCATGAACAATTCAACCGCTAAACCCTAAACCAGGATGGATTGTGTTTTACAGTATTCACTGTGTACACTGGGTCGTACCTGCTGATGAAGCAGGGCACCTCACCCTCCTTCAGTACACTGACCCAGACAGATACTAAGGTTATACAATGCAGTAAGTCCTCGACTTACAAACATGTTGAGAATCTTCTGTACTGTGTATATCATCATTATTGTATCATTATTGTGCATAATATTGTTATTATACACAACACAGGAGGTCCCCAATAAGTTTGTAAGTTGAAGACTTAATGTAGATGGGGGAATACTACACACCTTAGACCTATGGACAGTGTCTCAAATACCATGAAAAAGATGGAATCCTGCCACATGTCATCCATATCATGCTTGCAACAGCTGATCCAGGACATGGGTCAACCAGTAATCCATTCATCACTCTGGTAATCTGAGTGACGGGTCGTCCAAATGACCTCAACTGATCGTCGAGGTCAGCAACAAAATATTAACGACAGTAGCAGTGTATTGCAGCTTTCTGTAATGTTTATGTCGTTGCATTGTAATGATTTTCACAAAAATACAGTAGAAGTCCGAACTATTTCTGTGGATACTCCATGTTATTATAGTACGTATATATAGATATACTTGCTTGTAAGTTTATACATAAATTTACTTGTCATGGGTTGACCATCAGCTACAAGTGGAGATAGAGCGGACTACCCTCCATCCATCGCTCTTGCAAGAAGATGATAGATCAGATCCATCCAAGACTCTGTGATTATTGAGGCAAGATGACATTAATAGTCTTGACTATAAGCTTAGCTTAGTAGCCTTGACTAAGCTTAAAGCGTGGTACTCCCAACTCACCAGCATGTCATTTAACCTGTGTGGTGATTAATGAGGCATTTTTAATTACAAAAGTGTGTTAAATTAGTCTTTTAACCTGTGTGGTGATTAACGAGTCATTAACCATCCACAAAACTATGTTCAGTATCCACAAGATGAAGAATTAGACTCATGTACAACATCTGGGTGTCTTTATTTGTAGCCATTTGTCCATCCAGTGACTGTCAATACAAGGATGTGATGGGAAGACTGAAGAGGTACACAAAAAATATGAGTTAATCAGTCCCTCATATCTGGAGATGAAGAACACAAGAATCTTAAAGGATGTGGAGCACAGGTAGGATGACCGGTGCTTACATGAAGGATGTGGAGCACAGGCAGGATGACCGGTGCTTACATGAAGGATGTGAAGCACAGGCAGGATGACCGGTGCTTACATGAAGGATGTGAAGCACAGGCAGGATGACCGGTGCTTACATGAAGGATGTGAAGCACAGGCAGGATGACCGGTGCTTACATGAAGGATGTGAAGCACAGGCAGGATGACCGGTGCTTACATGAAGGATGTGAAGCACAGGCAGGATGACCGGTGCTTACATGAAGGCACCACACCTATATTCCTTTTTTAGTGTTCCTATTTTTGTTAGCTTCAAATTGAGTCATAACGTTCCACCCGAATTTGATAGTCACCAACGGATGGAACATCTCAGTTGAAAGCCGATGGAAATGTGTAACACTGAAAACAGGTGCTATATATGTGGTACCTTCTTGTGTATACTGGTGTCAGGCGAGGGAGGTGTCAGGCGAGGGAGGTGTCAGGCGAGGGAGGTGCAGTAGATCTAGACATGTGTCTTATTCTTTATCTTGTGGGTACTGTGTAGCATATATGTACTTCTTGTCAGACTCAACAATGTTATGGAATCTTAGTACAGTGGACATCACAACAACTTTCTTACTCCTGGACTATCCGTTGAGTATAACTTGCACTGGGGTATCCTGCCTGCTACTGACAGTATCTGTGTCTGCTACACCATCATCTGATGCCACGATATACCATATTTTCCACCATACAACGTGTACTTCTTTTCCACAAGAAAGTAGAATGATTTTTAAAATATCAGCAGTGGTGAAGAAAGTTCATGGACCGGTTTAGGACAGGGGACCAGGGGGGTATTGACCCCTGGGACATCCTCCATGTACACTGCCAGGGGGTGTTGACCCCTGGGACACCCTCCAGGTACACTGCCAGGGAGTCAGGGGGGTGTTGACCCCTGGGACATCCTCCATGTACACTGCCAGGGAGTCAGGGGGGTGTTGACCCCTGGAACACCCTCCAGGTACACTGCCAGGGGGGTATTGACCCCTGGGACATCCTCCATGTACACTGCCAGGGAGTCAGGGGGCGTTGACCCCTGGGACACCCTCCAGGTACACTGCCAGGGGGGTATTGACCCCTGGGACATCCTCCATGTACACTGCCAGGGAGTCAGGGGGGTGTTGACCCCTGGAACACCCTCCAGGTACACTGCCAGGGGGGTATTGACCCCTGGGACATCCTCCATGTACACTGCCAGGGAGTCAGGGGGGTGTTGACCCCTGGGACATCCTCCATGTACACTGCCAGGGAGTCAGGGGGGTGTTGACCCCTGGGACACCCTCCAGGTACACTGCCAGGGGGGTGTTGACTCCTGGGACACCCTCCATGTACACTGCCAGGGGGGTGTTGACCCCTGGGACACCCTCCATGTACACTGCCAGGGAGTCAGGGGGGTGTTGACCCCTGGAACACCCTCCAGGTACACTGCCAGGGGGGTGTTGACCCCTGGGACACCCTCCATGTACACTGCCAGGGAGTCAGGGGGGTGTTGACCCCTGGAACACCCTCCAGGTACACTGCCAGGGGGGTATTGACCCCTGGGACATCCTCCATGTACACTGCCAGGGAGTCAGGGGGTGTTGACCCCTGGGACACCCTCCAGGTACACCACCAGGGGGGTGTTGACTCCTGGGACACCCTCCAGGTACACCACCAGGGGGGTGTTGACTCCTGGGACACCCTCCAGGTACACTGCCAGGGGGGTGTTGACCCCTGGGACACCCTCCAGGTACACTGCCAGGGGGGTGTTGACCCCTGGGACACCCTCCAGGTACACTGCCAGGGGGGTGTTGACCCCTGGGACACCCTCCAGGTACACTGCCAGGGGGGTGTTGACCCCTGGGACACCCTCCAGGTACACTGCTACACCATACTTCAATTGTAGCATTTTACTGTCCATTACAGTATTTGAAACTAATTTTAAAATTAGTCACTGTTAGAAGTCCTCCCTACAAGACCCTCATGCACTTAACATAAAGAAGGAACACTGCAGCAGGCCTACTGTTCCATGCTAGGCATGTTCCTTATTACTATACTTCTTGATTCTTCCTGTATGTCTTTTACTCCATTATGCTGGTTGTGTTACCTGCCTAGCATGGGCCATTAGGCCTACAGTAGTGCTCTTTTTTAAGTGGGTGTGACTTGGACCTAGCATAAACCAGTAGGCCTTCTGCAGTGCTTTTTCTTATATAGTAGATTTACTGACATACTTTCTCATCCACAGCTTCAGGGCTGGTCACAAGGGCTGGGACTCTACTGAACATCTGCAGTCACAAGATGAATGATCTTCCTGACAGTACCTGAATGATGATACAAGCACATCTCTTACCTAATTGTGGTTGCTGGGAACGAGTCACAGCTCCTCGCCCCTTGGAGTCCACTGCTGGCACCCACTGCCATCTGCATCAGTTGATTCTGTATTTAACATCCCTCAGTACAGCGTTCCAGAAAACATTTTAACTGAGCACCATCATGGCCTGGGCACCATCATGACCTGGGCACCATCATGGCCTGGGCACCATCATGGCCTGGGCATCATCATGGCCTGGGCACCATCATGGCCTGGGCACCATCATGGCCTGGGCACCATCATGACCTGGGCACCATCATGGCCTGGGCACCATCATGACCTGGGCACCATCATCGCCTGGGCACCATCATGACCTGGGCACCATCATGGCCTGGGCACCATCATGGCCTGGGCACCTTCATGGCCTGGGCACCATCGTGGTCTGGGAACCATCGTGGTCTGGGCACCATCATGGCCTGGGCATCATCATGACCTGGGCACCATCATGGACTTGGCACCATCATGGCCTGGGCACCATCATGGCCTGGCACCATTGTGGTCTGGGCACCATCATGACCTGGGCACCATCATGACCTGGTCACCATTATGACCTGGGCACCATCATGGCCTGGGCACCATTATAGGCTAGGTACCATCATGGCCTGGGCACCATCATGGTCTTAAAGACCCATCGTTCTACACACGCAGAAGGATATTATCTGTATGGTTGACCCGAGCGATGGGTCTTACACCACTCTGATTGTTTGATTGTCATCACGTAACATTTGTACAACAATGGAAAACATTGGCCGGAGGCGTGGCGACGACAAGCGGCCACAGACCTTGTTGTGAGCGACTCACACGGGTCTACAACTTCACAAAATACAACAGATTTTACCTGGTTAGAGAGCATTGCTGTACAGTGGCACCCACCTACTGGGTCAATTATAATCCACCTGTGACCATTGTGACCCCATTCTCCGGCTGCCCTGTGGCTCATATGGGTTTAGTGAACCCTGTGAATGAGATTGAGACTTTGTTTATACTTAACAATTAACAGAATGTGTACTCTACATGTTCAACTCGAGTGTAATTTTTTGTACCTAGAGTAATGGAGTACATGACATAGTACATGACATAGTACATGACATAGTACATGACATAGTACATGACATAGTACATGACATAGTACATGACATAGTACATGACATAGTACATGACATAGTACATGACATAGTACATGACATAGTACATGACATAGTACATGACATAGTACATGACATAGTACATGACATAGTACATGACATAGTACATGACATAGTACATGACATAGGTACCAAAACTGTGTATCTGATAGAACCTTAACCTAACCTAACCTATCCTAACTTAACCTAACCTTAACCTAACCTTAACCTAACCTTAGCATAACCTTAACCTAACCTTAACCTAACCTTAACCTAACCTTAACCTAACCTTAACCTAGCCTTAACCTAGCCTTAACCTAGCCTTAACCTAACCTAACCTTAACCTTAACCTAACCTTAACCTAACCTTAACCTAGCCTTAACCTAGCCTTAACCTAGCCTTAACCTAACCTAACCTTAACCTAACCTTAATCTAGCCTTAACCTAGCCTTAACATAACCTAACCTTAACCTTAACCTAGCCTTAACCTAGCCTTAACCTAACCTAACCTTAACCTAACCTTAACCTGCCATAACCTAACCTTAACCTGCCATAACCTAACCTTAACCTGCCATAACCTAACCTTAACCTGCCATAACCTAACCTTAACCTGCCATAACCTAACCTTAACCTGCCATAACCTAACCTAACCTAACCTAACCTAACCTAACCTAACCTAACCTAACCTAACCTAACCTAACCTCCATCACTGTTACTTTCCATCTTCAAATTCTTTGTGGTGCCAAAAATACAATATGTTTTAGGTTGTAGGCTTAATACACAGTACCTAAACTGATCATAGGTTGTATATATTTATATATATGTACTCTGGCCTCCATCTTCTTAATATATATACCAGGACTAAATTTTGTACTCTTGCAAGAGTTAAGAGGCCTGGTGACATTTGAGAATTTGTGTGACTGACCCTTTAGAGTCCCCAGGACCTTCCTGTGTGACTGATAGTCCCCAGGGCCTTCCTGTGTGACTGATAGTCCCCAGGGCCTTCCTCAGTGACTGATAGTCCCCAGGACCTTCCTGTGTGACTGATAGTTTCCAGGACCTTCCTCAGTGACTGATAGTCCCCAGGACCTTCCTGTTTGATTGGTAGTCCCCAGGACCTTCCTGTTTGATTGATAGTCCCCAGGACCTTCCTGTTTGATTGATAGTCCCCAGGACCTTCCTATGTGACTGATAGCCATCTCAGGACCTTCCTGTGTGACTGATAGTCTTCCTAGGACCTTCCTGTGTGACTGATAGTCCTGAGGACCTTCCTGTGTGACTGATAGTCCTCAGGACCTTCCTGTGTGACTGTGTCTTCCCAGGACCTTCCTGAGTGACTGATCCCCTAGACTCTCCAGGACCTTCCTGAGTGACTGATCCCCTAGACTATACACCAGACTTGCTACCAGATGTGTACATAGCTAGCAACTACACTTGTGTATACTAATACACCAAGATATACACACCATACTTACAACTTGTAACCTAGCATTAGCCAGCAGTAAGCCAGACTATTGTGGCTAAGCCTACCTACTTGTAGGCCTAGTTACACAGCCGAAACAGCCTAAATGTCATGCAGTTTCCCCTCTGCAAACTGTGGGTTTATGCAAGTTGCAAGAGCATAGTTTGCAATGTTCCTTTACTACTGTATAAACCTCTCTTGTATTTACAAAACCTTTTGTTGTTACTGGTCCACTGGTTAACACTGGTCCACTGGTTAACACACTGGTCCACTGGTTAACACTGGTCCACTGGTTAACACACTGGTCCACTGGTTAACACTTGTCCACTGGTTAACACACTGGTCCACTGGTTAACACTGGTCCACTGGTTAACACACTGGTCCACTGGTTAACACTTGTCCACTGGTTAACACACTGGTCCACTGGTTAACACTTGTCCACTGGTTAACACACTGGTCCACTGGTTAACACTGGTCCACTGGTTAACACACTGGTCCACTGGTTAACACTGGTCCACTGGTTAACACACTGGTCCACTGGTTAACACACTGGTCCACTGGTTAACACTGGTCCACTGGTTAACACACTGGTCCACTGGTTAACACTGGTCCACTGGTTAACACACTGGTCCACTGGTTAACACTGGTCCACTGGTTAACACTGGTCCACTGGTTAACACTGGTCCACTGATTAACACACTGGTGCACTGGTTAACACACTGGTCCATTGGTTAACACACTGGTCCACTGGTTAACACACTGGTTCACTGGTTAACACACTGGTCCACTGGTTAACACACTGGTCCACTGGTTAACACACTGGTCCACTGGTTAACACACTGGTCCACTGGTTAACACTGGTCCACTGGTTAACACACTGGTCCACTGGTTAACACACTGGTCCACTGGTTAACACTGGTCCACTGGTTAACACTGGTCCACTGGTTAACACTGGTCAACACTGGTCCACTGGTTAACACTGGTCAACACTGGCCCACTGGTTAACACTGGTCCACTGGTTAACACACTGGTCCACTGGTTAACACTGGTCCACTGGTTAACAATGGTCCACTGGTTAACACTGGTCAACACTGGCCCACTGGTTAACACACTGGTCCACTGGTTAACACACTGGTCCACTGGTTAACACACTGGTCCACTGGTTAACACTGGTCCACTGGTTAACACTGGTCAACACTGGTCCACTGGTTAACACTGGTCCACTGGTTAACACTGGTCAATACTGGCGCACTGGTTAACACTGGTCCACTGGTTAACACACTGGTCCACTGGTTAACACACTGGTCCACTGGTTAACACTGGTCCACTGGTTAACACACTGGTCCACTGGTTAACACTGGTCCACTGGTTAACACACTGGTCCACTGGTTAACACTGGTCCACTGGTTAACACACTGGTCCACTGGTTAACACTGGTCCACTGGTTAACACACTGGTCCACTGGTTAACACTGGTCCACTGGTTAACACTGGTCAACACTGGTCCACTGGTTAACACTGGTCAACACTGGTCCACTGGTTAACACTGGTCCACTGGTTAACACACTGGTCCACTGGTTAACACTGGTCCACTGGTTAACACACTGGTTCACTGGTCCACTGGTTAACACTGGTCCACTGGTTAACACTGGACTACTACTATGGTGGTACATATAAGGATAATGATCTTAAAGGTTAACTGAAGTTAGATAAAGTGTAGATGATTATCTGTGTTGTTGTTGTATTTTAAACT
Source organism: Cherax quadricarinatus (assembly GCF_038502225.1). Taxonomy (NCBI): domain Eukaryota; kingdom Metazoa; phylum Arthropoda; class Malacostraca; order Decapoda; family Parastacidae; genus Cherax; species Cherax quadricarinatus. The sequence goes on from NC_091294.1 coordinate 79,646,881, forward strand.
GAATATACAAGATTTAAGGTTGACTTTGTGTATCCTGACTTATACAACACCTGGGTGTTGACTTATACAACACCTGGGTGTTGACTTATACAACACCTGGGTGTTGACATGTACAACACCTGGGTGTTGACTTATACAACACCTGGGTGTTGACATGTACAACACCTGGGTGTTGACATGTACAACACCTGGGTGTTGACATATACAACACCTGGGTGTTGACTTATACAACACCTGGGTGTTGACATGTACAACACCTGGGTGTTGACATGTACAACACCTGGGTGTTGACATGTACAACACCTGGGTGTTGACATGTACAACACCTGGGTGTTGACATGTACAACACCTGGGTGTTGACATGTACAACACCTGGGTGTTGACATGTACAACACCTGGGTGTTGACTTATACAACACCTGGGTGTTGACTTATACAACACCTGGGTGTTGACTTATACAACACCTGGGTGTTGACTTATACAACACCTGGGTGTTGACATGTACAACACCTGGGTGTATTGATGAATAAGACACATGTACAACACCTGGGTGTTGACATGTACAACACCTGGGTGTTGACATGTACAACACCTGGGTGTTGACATGTACAACACCTGGGTGTTGACATGTACAACACCTGGGTGTTGACATGTACAACACCTGGGTGTTGACATATACAACACCTGGGTGTTGACATGTACAACACCTGGGTGTTGACATGTACAACACCTGGGTGTTGACATGTACAACACCTGGGTGTATTGATGAATAAGACACATGTACAACACCTGGGTGTCTTTATTGATGTATCTGGTGAGGTGGTCGTGGTCCCAGGGTTAACACACTGGCCAGACAGGTCTACAGCCCACTGTCATGGGTCCAACTACTGGTATCTTCTCTGAACTAAGTGAAACGCCTTTACCATCACTCGTCAACACCTGTCTTACCAGATCTCCTTCCTCAGATCAAACCTGGATGCCTTCCAGTTGTCCAGGTGATGTGTTGCCCCTACATGTTTAGCACTTTCCCCTAGGGTAACCCAAAGAAGAAATCCCATTCACCATCATTCAGTTAGAGGTATGATAAAGCTCATGGAGGAGGGAGCTGTGACTTGACCCCTGCAACCACTTAAGGTGAGTACACACACAGGATCCATACATAACATTAATAAGAGGACCCTGGAGAGAGTGGACCTAGTAGTGAGCAGTGAACAAGCGGTGGTCATGAGCTGTGACTTGACCCCTGCAACCTCAACTGAGCCAGTGGTTGCAAGGTTACCAAGCCTCTGGTTTTACTCACCCTGAACAGTGTTGTATGACCCTTGTAGGTTTAGCACTCACACTAAGGATCCAACACAGGTGTTGTTTAGAGCTGTACCACTCCAGGTCTCACGTTCCTTACAACACCTGTGTGCCCAGTGGCATACAGGTGTTATTTTTAACCTATTTTCTCAAGGGTATTAATGTTGGGCAAAATAAGAATACCTGGAGAGGTTTTTGGGGGTCAGCCCCCCCCCTGCAGCCTGGTCTGTGACCAGGCCTAATGATGGATCAGGGCCTGATCAACCAGGCTGTTACTGTTGTCCGCACATAGACTTGACATACGAACCATAGCCCTGCTGGTCAGGTGCTGACTTTAGAATAGATGCTTGTCCATTGCCTTCTTGAAGACTGCCAGGGGTCTATTAGTAATGCCCCTTATGTATGCTGGGAGGCAGTTGAACAGTCTAGGGCCCCTGACACTTATTGTGTTGTCTCTTAGCATGGTAGTGGCACCCCTGCTTTTCATTGCGGGGATGTTGCATCATCTGCCGAGTCTTCTGCTTTCACAGGGAGTGATTTTCGTGTGCAAGTTTGGTACTAATCCCTCTAGGATTTTCCAAGTGTATATAATAATGTATCCTGCCTGCATTCTAGGGAGTACAGGTTGAGGAGCTTCAAGTGTTCCCAGTAACTGAGGTGTTTTATCGCAGTTATGTGTGCTGTGAAGGTTCTCTGTACATTTTCTAGGTTAACAATTTCACCTGCCTTGAAAGGTGGTGTTAGTGTGTAGCAATATTTCAGCTTAGATAGAACAAGTGACCTGAAGAATGTCATAATGGGCTTGGCATCCCTAGTTTTGAAGGTTCTCATTATCCATCCTGTCATTTTTCTAGCAGATGCATTTGATATAATGTTGTGGTCTTTGAAAGTGAGACCCCTCAATGGAGGTTCCATGATGCTGGTGAGAGGCTCTTGATCTACGGAACTGGATCTGTGATTCGGTTCCCTGAATTAAGCCTGAATACCTTCCATCCCCTCCCCACATGCGCTGTATAATCCTACAGGATTAGCGCTCCCCTGTGATTATCACTCCTAGGCCTTTTACATTAGTTTTTTGCTCTATAATGTGATAGGAATTTATTTTATACTCCAATACAGTTCTAATTTCCTCGAGTTTTCCATATTGGAGTATGTAATCAAAATTTCTCTTCATTGAACTTCATATTGTTTTCTGCAACCCATTTAAAGATTTGGTTGATGTCCACCTGGAGTCTTGAAGTGTCTTCAATGGAGGACACTATCATGGCAATTCATGTGTCATCTGCAAAGGAAGACACGGTGCTGTGGCTTACATCTCTGTCTATGTCAGATATGAGGATGAGGAACAGGATGGGAGCAAGTACTGTGCCTTATAGAACAGAGCTTTTCACAGTAGTCACCTCAGACTTTACTCTTTGTGTTCTGTTTGTTAGGAAGTTATAGATCCATCTACCAACTTTTCCTGTTATTCCTTTGTCATGTATCTTGTGCACTATTACACAATGGTCACACTTGTCAAGGCTTTTGCAAAGCCTTTGTGTACAACATCTGCTTTTTGTTGGCCTTCTAGAGCATCCAGAACCTTGCCAAAATGGTCCTGTAGTTGGGACAGACAGGAGTGACCTGCTCTAAACCCATGTTGCCCTGGGTCATGTAACTGATGGGTATCTAGATGTGTGGTGATCTTGCTTCTTAGAATGCTTTCAAAGATTTTTATGATATGGGATGTTAGTGTTATCGGTCTGTAGTTCTTTGCTATTGCTTTACTTCCACCTTTGTGGAGTGGGGCTATGTCTGTTGTTTTTAGCAGCTGTGGGATGACCCCTGTGTCCATGCTCCCTCTCCATAGGATGTTAAAAGCACATGACGGGTTTCTTGCAGTGCTTGATGAACACAGTTCCATGAGTCTGGGCCTGGGGCAGAGTGCATGGCTGCACTTTTCAGGCATTATTTGTATGGTCACAACAAACTTCTGTGGAAAATTTCAGACCATTTCATGCCCATTTACCTTGCAGCATCGCGATCGACTTTTTGTCAAATTATGCACCACTGAAAGCAATTAGTTATAATTTATTGGTTGTCAGGATAATAATCAAGTGTACATGGTTTATATAATTTTTGGTTGTGAAGATTGTATAATCAAATGTACATGAATTATATCAATCACCAACTATTTAATTTTAAACTTTTATAAGTTATAAGTGAAGTCTTTCTTGGTGCAGAACTTGGGCATTACTTAACTGGAAAATATTCTTTGTCTGATATATCCATCTCTTGCCTTCTGTCCAGTCACTTCAGTGTAAAGTTCAGTCATCAATTTTATCCGTCTCTCAGCAGCTTGAGTGTTGTCTGGCCACTTGGGCACCTCCAGTGGAGTCTCATTAATTTTCAGAACCTGTAAAGTAAAAGGACACAAGTGCAACTAATGTGACATTTATTGTGGCAACGTTTCGCTCTCCAGGAGCTTTATCAAGCCATTACAAACAATACATGGACACAGAGGGTATATAAAGGCTCAGAGTGAGGTGAATACTAGTGAGGTAACATTTCGATGTTCACTAGTGGTAGTAGTAGTAGTAGTAGTAGTGACAAAAGTAATAAAATATGATAGAGCAATTAATTCGTACAAAAGTAGAAGGATATAAAAGCTATTACTTGGGTAACATAAAAATAGGTTGGACAAATATAGACTGGAAAGAGGCAGCTTGTTTCAGTGTTCACTCTCTGTAATGTGCTTTGTGTAGTATAACAGGAGAGACTATGTGATGGCAGGGTTTACTGTTTTCAGGAGGATTCTTGCTAAGACTTCGGAGATGGTGAAGCTGCCGTTGTTTTGTTTAATTGTATTCAAAACAGCAATCAGTGCTGATTCGAGGCACTTGCGTCTGCGGAAATTAGTTTCTTTGATCACTAATTGGGCGTCTCTGAATTTCATGAGATGATTGGTGGAATTTCGGTGTTGTACACAGGCGTTGTTCAAGTTATCGTTCCTACATGCGTAAATGTGTTCATTGAGGTGGATGTCGAGGTTTCTTGCTGTTTCACCTACGTAAATCTTGTCACAGCCTCCACAGGGTATAGTGTAAACTCCTGCATTGACTGGTTCGTGGTGCTTGGATTGTAAATGAACACATTTATGCATGTAGGAATGATAACTTGAACAACGCCTGTGTACAACACCAAAATTCCACCAATCATCTCATGAAATTCAGAGACGCCCAATTAGTGATCAAAGAAACTAATTTCCGCAGACGCAAGTGCCTCGAATCAGCACTGATCGCTGTTTCGAATACAATTAAACAAAACAACGGCAGCTTCACCATCTCCGAAGTCTTAGCAAGAATCCTCCTGAAAACAGTAAACCCTGCCATCACATAGTCTCTCCTGTTATATTACACAAAGCACATTACAGAGAGTGAACACTGAAACAAGCTGCCTCTTTCCAGTCTGTATTTGTCCAACCTATTTTTATGTTACCCAAGTAATAGCTTTTATATCCTTTTACTCTTGTATGAATTAATTGCTCTATCATATTTTATTACTTTTGTCACTACCACTACTACTACTACTACTACTACTACCACTAGTGAACATCGAAATGTTACCTCACTAGTATTGCACCTCACTCTGAGCCTTTATATACCCTCTGTGTCCATGTATTGTTTGTAATGGCTTGATAAAGCTCCTGGAGAGCGAAACGTTGCCACAATAAATGTCACATTAGTTGCACTTGTGTCCTTTTACTTTACATATTGTCGGTAATTCTACCAACTTTATTACAACATAAAAATAGGTTGGACAAATATAGACTGGAAAGAGGCAGCTTGTTTCAGTGTTCACTCTCTGTAATGTGCTTTGTGTAGTATAACAGGAGAGACTATGTGATGGCAGGGTTTACTGTTTTCAGGAGGATTCTTGCTAAGACTTCGGAGATGGTGAAGTTGCCATTGTTTTGTTCAATTGTATTCGAAACAGCGATCAGTGCTGATTCGAGGCACTTGCGTCTGCGGAAATTAGTTTCTTTGATCACTAATTGGGCGTCTCTGAATTTCATGAGATGATTGGTGGAATTTCGGTGTTGTACACAGGCGTTGTTCAAGTTATCGTTCCTACATGCGTAAATGTGTTCATTGTGGCGGGTGTCGAGGTTTCTTGCTGTTTCACCTACGCAAATCTTGTCACAGCCTCCACAGGGTATAGTGTAAACTCCTGCATTGACTGGTTCGTACATAGATACATAGATACAGTACATAAAACACTGCGCTGCACTACTCAGTAATAATTCCAAATTTCAGTCGCAAATGCTGTACACTAAACCTCAACCAATCAGCTTCATATTTGGCACTGAATCTTAAGATATATAAGGAACAATGCCCAATTAGTGCAGCTTTGACCACATTTTCAGAGCTCTCTAATGGGCATGTCATTTATTGCCTTTTCGAAGTTATTTGGTGTTGGGATAATATCTTGTATCTATCTACTACCAGTACAAGTACAAGTTGGTTTAGAAAGACACGTAAGCAAACACTATAACATATTTATTAGAAAACGTTTCGGTCCTGGGACCTTGATCACTTCTAACATACAGAGGTAGAAAGACATTATATATATAGGCGGAGAGTGAGATGTGACGCACGTGACCTGAGGAATGTCATAAGAATGGAGGAACACTGTAGAAGGCCTACTGGCCCATGCGAGGCAGGTCCTTATTAAAACAACCTCTACCTATGATGAGGACGGTAGAGGTTGTTTTAATAAGGACCTGCCTCGCATGGGCCAGTAGGCCTTCTACAGTGTTCCTCCATTCTTATGACATTCCTCAGGTCACGTGCGTCACACCTCACTCTCCGCCTATATATATAATGTCTTTCTACCTCTGTATGTTAGAAGTGATCAAGGTCCCAGGACCGAAACGTTTTCTAATAAATATGTTATAGTGTTTGCTTACGTGTCTTTCTAAACCAACTTGTCGGTATTTATTACCAAGGTTTATACCAAGTACAAGGTATACAGACCATAGCTGACATCAATGACATACTACTGTATAGAAAGGCACTTGTTCATGCTGAGCATTAGACCCCTCAGGGAAGGTTCCTTGATGGTGAGGGGCTCTTGATTTAGGGAATGGGATCTGTGCTCCAGTTCCCTGAATTAAGCCTGAATGCCTTCCACATCCCCCCCCCCAGGTGCTGTATAATCCTACGGGTTTAGCGCTTCCCCCTTAATAATAATATGCTGAGCATTTCCTGCAAATTAGGTCAGTTTTGTCCCAGGATGTGACCCACACCGGTCCACTAACACCCAGGATGTGGCCCACACCAGACCACTAACACCCAGGATGTGGCCCACACCAGTCCACTAACACCCAGGATGTGGCCCACACCAGTCCACTAACACCCAGGATGTGGCCCACACCAGTCCACTAACACCCAGGATGTGACCCACACCAGCCCACTAACACCCAGGATGTGGCCCACACCAGACCACTAACACCCAGGATGTGACCCACACCAGTCCATTAACACCCAGTATGTGACCCACACCAGTCCACTAACACCCAGGATGTCACCTACACCAGTTCACTAACACCCAGGATGTCACCCACACCAGTCCACTAACACCCAGGATGTGACCCACACCAGTCCACTAACACCCAGGATGTCACCCACACCAGTCCACTACCCAGGATGTCACCCACACCAGTTCACTAACACCCAGGATGTCACCCACACCAGTTCACTAACACCCAGGATGTCACCCACACCAGTCCACTAACACTCAGGATGTGACCCACACCAGTTCACTAACACCCAGGATGTCACCCACACCAGTCCACTAACACCCAGGATGTGACCCACACCAGTTCACTAACACTCAGGATGTCACCCACACCAGTCCACTAACACTCAGGATGTCACCCACACCAGTTCACTAACACCCAGGATGTGACCCACACCAGTTCACTAACACTTAGGATGTGACCCACACCAGTCCACTAACACTCAGGATGTGACCCACACCAGTTCACTAACACCCAGGATGTCACCCACACCAGTCCACTAACACCCAGGATGTCACCCACACCAGTCCACTAACACCCAGGATGCGACCCACACCAGTCCACTAACACCCAGGATGCGACCCACACCAGTCCACTAACACCCAGGATGCGACCCACACCAGTCCACTAACACCCAGGATGCGACCCACACCAGTCCACTAACACCCAAGATGTGACCCACACCAGTCCACTAACACCCAAGATGTGACCCACACCAGTCCACTAACACCCAAGATGCGACCCACACCAGTCCACTAACACCCAGGATGCGACCCACACCAGTCCACTAACACCCAGGATGCGACCCACACCAGTCCACTAACACCCAGGATGCGACCCACACCAGTCCACTAACACCCAGGATGCGACCCACACCAGCCCACTAACACTCAGGTACCCATTTTACTGATGGGTGAACATAGATAACCATGGTAAGGAAACACGCCCACTGTTTCTACCCTCGCTGGGAATCGAACCCGGATATGGAAAATTTTCTAGGGTGCTTACCTGTATGTACCTCAACATTATATACATACCAGTAATCTCATTGGGAGACAATCATATTGTTTACCGTAGTCACCCCGTGTAGACATGTGAGAAAACTTAACCACCCCTGGTCGCACCAAGTGGTCCCCTCGACCTCACAATCTTATCCATATCTATCCGAGACCAGTATGGATTGGGTAGCACCCACAAGTGCGGTGCTACTAATTAATTGTGGACTGTATAGATTATATTAGTTTAACTGAATGAAAGGGGGGGGGGGGTAGGACACACATGGATACATCCGTCAAGGAAAACATTTGTACATAATCCCACTACTTACCAGATGTTCTCTGGTGGTCACTTGATGTAGCTGGATCACTCGTAACCTATCTAATTATAACATACCACTACTGGCCAGTCTAAGGTTGCTATAACTAGAAGGGTTACTTAACTGTGGGTGATTGATATTCCTCATTTCTTGATTCACCATCTCATTTCCGATGTCCTGCTACACCGACACGATTCTCATTCCAGCAGGACGAGGTATCCGCTGGTTTGTCCTGCCTTTTAGACGTCGTGACTCAAGGAGTTTCCCTTTCCTCGTCTCGTTAACAACGAGGTCTAGCGTGTTCACTCGGAGCAAACGACTTATTTCACTTCACATATTCTCTTAACTTAGCGTTATTATCATTAATTACATTACAATTCACAAGCCGATTTAACGTCTCATAACTATTATACAAACTAGAGGTCACTCCATTAAGATCTGAGACCGATGAGTGATGATTAATCCAAGGGTAATTTTCCCCAGGACACAGTCCATTGTGGCGCGTCAGTCACCCGCTCCTTCTCTTATCACACTTTTACCACTCTATTACTGTGGTCCCGTAAATCCCGTTCCCTCACTCTCCACCAGGAACAATTACGACACTTCTTATTATGAAATGAGGCCTATATTAATCCTTAGGCCACCGTGAACGTCAATTTCGTGGTTCCATGTTTTCTCAGCTTCCTCACCACCATTCAAAACAATACGCGCCCTCCCCCCCGCACATCCGCGCATGCGCAAAGGGAACTCTTGGTTCTACTCTTATTTTCAAATACATTTTTGACCCATATAGACACATTAAACACCTATTAGGCACTATAGTTTCGGAAAATCAAAAAATTTTCCACACTGCGGCCGGGCGGAGGTCGTTGCTAGACGACTTACATAATGTGGAGTACAATTTTCCCATCTTCACTGGCCACCCATATTTATTGAACTCTCAAAATGGACTAATTGGTGTTCCATTCTCTCAGGGGCATAAGCCTATGCTCCCTGGATTAAGTTATTGGGCATACTGGAATTTTGAGACTTTACCAATAACAAGTCTCTCAGTATCCCAAGTCAGCCCCAGCACATTACTGCATATAGGCACCAACTCCATGGCCATCTATATTTATTGATCCCTCAAAATGGACTAATTGGTGTTCCATTCTCTCAGGGGCATAAGCCTATGCTCCCTGGATTAAGTTATTGGGCATACTGGAATTTTGAGACTTTACCAATAACAAGTCTCTCAGTATCCCAAGTCAGCCCCAGCACATTACTGCATACAGGCACCAACTCCATGGCCATCTATATTTATTGATCCCTCAAAATGGACTAATTAGTGTTCCATTCTCTCAGGGGCATAAGCCTATGCTCCCTGGATTAATTTATTGGGCATACTGGAATTTTGAGACTTTAACAATAACAAGTCTCTCAGTATCCCAAGTCAGTCCCAGCACATTTCTTCATTATTTCATTAACCCCTTCACATATCCTCATTAGTTCCTCTTCAGTTGACGTCACACCCGGAAATTGTCCACATAAGATTATTTACCCAATTACTTCGCTCAGTGGACCGCCTGTGCATTTAAGGTGTGCATTTATCGTCGCCTGAAGTAAGAACAATTTATTATTTAACTGCTTATTAATTATATCATTATAAGCAGTCAACAATTTTGGTGTCTTGCTCAGTTCGCAGAGCTGGGCCCTTTAACTGTCCATACGCCATCCTATAATTAGTAGGTAATTCTGGACGGTCAAGCTTCCACGGAAGTCGCACCCAGTAATGTCCAGATTCACATTTAACATCCTTCAGGTATTGTTCCTGAGTAAAGGAATCATTTGGACTTTCCTCATTTACATTAATCCCTATGCTGTCCAGCTCCCACAAATTAGACTGGTTCAACATCATTCTCGATAGAAGAATACTTGTACTGGGTTGACCTTTCATGAGTAAGACACCGTGACCGTATTCACTACTTCCTCTAGTCATTATTACTAGGCGGTAGTCTGCCATATATTACATGGCCCGTACCAGTGTTGAGGAGAGTGACGCCGTATGGTTTTGGATTTATGCCCTTTATCCTGAATTTTTACATCCAACACCGTCAAGGCTACCTCAGCTAGGCCATCATTATTGCCATTAGCTGCAACCTTTACATCAGTCACTGTAGTGTCAGGGTTATTAACATTATCATTATTGTCACCATTATTATAAGAATCACATACAACCCTGCACATAACTGTATGGTGCTTTCCCTTGTTGCATTGATAGCAACTGTTCAATTTGGTATGACAATCCTTTACATTATGATTGTCTAGACATCTGATAAATCTGTCAAGTTCTTTCATTCTTTCCACTTTAATATCCCATGAATTACAGGCATTACAATTTTTAGTGAAATGAGTACCCTGGCAGAAGAGGCAGTCTCTCTTTTCCTTGCCTGACCTCTTATTAACTGGGTTACACTTACTGAGGTACTTATTCCTCTTACCTTGATGTGAGGAACCACTATTACTGATTCCTGACTTGATATGTGCCTATTTAACTCTTAACTATGATTATTACCACTGGGATTATTTTTCCCTTTTGAGGCTTGACAGATACTTCAGAGTCATTATGTGTTATATCCTTAGAACTGTTTGGCTGACTGGTCTGCAATTGAACAATTAATTCCTGCCGACCTAGTCTGATTTCCTCCAGACCGTACTACGGAGGTTTTGGCAAACACACCCTTTGCATTAATAGGTTGATCAACTGCCTGGCTTACACCCTTTAATTTATTCAAAGCCTTACTTTTACAAGACAGTTTTTCTTCCAATTCGTAATGTTGATTAATTAAAACATTCATTTCCATTCCATCTGCACAATTCTCTAGCAGATCTCTTTCACAGTCTTTAAACCACAATTTGTACCAATCAAATCTACTCTCTAAAGCATCTAAATATAACTTTAATTCATTAGGGTTCACGGTTCTTTGATTCACTAAATCAAATGCCTTCGTCACATGGCTTTTAATAGCCTGTAATGATGCTTTCATTACTCTAAAATTCACGGACTTGTCAGCCACATTAACTCCATTAGATCCAGTCATGGTTAGAGAATTATTAATCACTGATTATACAACTTAAGTAGGCGCCTTATAAGAGTAATTCTTGCACTTTACTCTTGTATAAATCCTAGCCACACATGTGCTAGCAATTAATTGGGCTAATTGTCATCCATCACACGATCGATTAAACTTGTGCACCCTACACCCACTTCCTTCAATCAGTCACTTAATTATTAAGTAATTAATTCAATTAATTTTTTCACTGATTGCATCCGTTTTCGAAGGACCAACGGGCAGATATGGAAAATTTTCTAGGGTGCTTACCTGTATGTACCTCAACATTATATACATACCAGTAATCTCATTGGGAGACAATCATATTGTTTACCGTAGTCACCCCGTGTAGACATGTGAGAAAACTTAACCACCCCTGGTCGCACCAAGTGGTCCCCTCGACCTCACAATCTTATCCATATCTATCCGAGACCAGTATGGATTGGGTAGCACCCACAAGTGCGGTGCTACTAATTAATTGTGGACTGTATAGATTATATTAGTTTAACTGAATGAAAGGGGGGGGGGTAGGACACACATGGATACATCCGTCAAGGAAAACATTTGTACATAATCCCACTACTTACCAGATGTTCTCTGGTGGTCACTTGATGTAGCTGGATCACTCGTAACCTATCTAATTATAACATACCACTACTGGCCAGTCTAAGGTTGCTATAACTAGAAGGGTTACTTAACTGTGGGTGATTGATATTCCTCATTTCTTGATTCACCATCTCATTTCCGATGTCCTGCTACACCGACACGATTCTCATTCCAGCAGGACGAGGTATCCGCTGGTTTGTCCTGCTTTAGACGTCGTGACTCAAGGAGTTTCCCTTTCCTCGTCTCGTTAACAACGAGGTCTAGCGTGTTCACTCGGAGCAAACGACTTATTTCACTTCACATATTCTCTTAACTTAGCGTTATTATCATTAATTACATTACAATTCACAAGCCGATTTAACGTCTCATAACTATTATACAAATTAGAGGTCACTCCATTAAGATCTGAGACCGATGAGTGATGATTAATCCAAGGGTAATTTTCCCCAGGACACAGTCCATTGTGGCGCGTCAGTCACCCGCTCCTTCTCTTATCACACTTTTACCACTCTATTACTGTGGTCCCGTAAATCCCGTTCCCTCACTCTCCACCAGGAACAATTACGACACTTCTTATTATGAAATGAGGCCTATATTAATCCTTAGGCCACCGTGAACGTCAATTTCGTGGTTCCATGTTTTCTCAGCTTCCTCACCACCATTCAAAACAATACGCGCCCTCCCCCCCGCACATCCGCGCATGCGCAAAGGGAACTCTTGGTTCTACTCTTATTTTCAAATACATTTTTGACCCATATAGACACATTAAACACCTATTAGGCACTATAGTTTCGGAAAATCAAAAAATTTTCCACACCGGACCCTCGCCATGTGATGCAAGAGCTTTAGCCACCAGGCCACAGGGCACTATGTACACGAGAAATGCCCACTACACCAGGGTGTCTAATATACCAGGGTGCCCACTATGCCAGGGTGCCCACTACACCAGGGTGCCCACTACATCAGGGTGTCTGCTATACAAGGGTGTCTACTACACCAGGGTGTCCACTATACCTGGATGCCCATTACAGGGTGTCCACTATACTAGGGTGTCTACTACACCAGGATGCCCACTACACCAGGGTGTCCACTACAAGGTGCCCACTACACCAGGGTGTTCACTATACCAGTGTACACCAGCATGTCCACTATACCAGGGTGTCCAATATAAGAGGGTCCCCATTATACCAGGGTGTCCACTATACCATGGTGTTCACTACACCAGGGTGTCCACTATACCAGGGCGCTCACTACAGTGTCCACTACATCAGGGTGTCCACTGTACCACTGTCCACTATACCAGGGTGTCCAATATACCAGGGTCCCCATTATACTAGGGTGTCCACTATACCAGGATGTCCACTATACCAGGGTGTCCACTATACCAGGGTGTCCACTATGCCAGGGTGCTCTCTACACCAGGGTGTCCACTATATCAGGGTGTCCACTATATCAGGGTGTCCACTATACCAGGTTGTCCACTATACTATGGTGTCCACTATACCAGGGTGTCAACTATACCAGGGTGTCCACTATGCCAGGATGCCCACTACACCAGGGTGTCCACTACACCTGGGTGTCCACTATACCAGGGTGTGCACTATACCAGGGTGTTCACTATACCAGGGTGTCCACTATACCTGGAGTTACCTGGAGAGAGTTCCGGGGGTCAACGCCCCCGCGGCCCGGTCTGAGACCAGGCCTCCTGGTGGATCACAGCCTGATCAACCAGGCTGTTGCTGCTGGCTGCACGCAAACCAACATACGAGCTACAGCCCGGCTGATCCGGAACTGACTTTAGGTGCTTGTCCAGTGCCAGCTTGAAGACTGCCAGGGGTCTGTTGGTAATCCCCCTTATGTGTGCTGGGAGGCAGTTGAACAGTCTCGGGCCCCTGACACTTATTGTATGGTCTCTTAACGTGCTAGTGACACCCCTGCTTTTCATTGGGGGGATGGTGCATCGTCTGCCAAGTCTTTTGCTTTCGTAATGAGTGATTTTCGTGTGCAAGTTCGGTACTAGTCCCTCTAGGATTTTCCAGGTGTATATAATCATGTATCTCTCCCTCCTGCGTTCCAGGGAATACAGGTTTAGGAACCTCAAGCGCTCCCAATAATTGAGGTGTTTTATCTCCGTTATGCGTGCCGTGAAAGTTCTCTGTACATTTTCTAGGTCGGCAATTTCACCTGCCTTGAAAGGTGCTGTTAGTGTGCAGCAATATTCCAGCCTAGATAGAACAAGTGACCTGAAGAGTGTCATCATGGGCTTGGCCTCCCTAGTTTTGAAGGTTCTCATTATCCATCCTGTCATTTTTCTAGCAGATGCGATTGATACAATGTTATGGTCCTTGAAGGTGAGATCCTCCGACATGATCACTCCCAGGTCTTTGACGTTGGTGTTTCGCTCTATTTTGTGGCCAGAATTTGTTTTGTACTCTGATGACGATTTAATTTCCTCATGTTTACCATATCTGAGTAATTGAAATTTCTCATCGTTGAACTTCATATTGTTTTCTGCAGCCCACTGAAAGATTTGGTTGATGTCTGCCTGGAGCTTTGCAGTGTCTGCAATGGAAGACACTGTCATGCAGATTCGGGTGTCATCTGCAAAGGAAGACACGGTGCTGTGGCTGACATCCTTGTCTATGTCGGATATAAGGATGAGGAACAAGATGGGAGCGAGTACTGTGCCTTGTGGAACAGAGCTTTTCACCGTAGCTGCCTCGGACTTTACTCTGTTGACGACTACTCTCTGTGTTCTGTTAGTGAGGAAATTATAGATCCATCGACCGACTTTTCCTGTTATTCCTTTAGCACGCATTTTGTGCGCTATTACGCCATGGTCACACTTGTCGAAGGCTTTTGCAAAGTCTGTATATATTACATCTGCATTCTTTTTGTCTTCTAGTGCATTTAGGACCTTGTCGTAGTGGTCCAATAGTTGAGACAGACAGGAGCGACCTGTTCTAAACCCATGTTGCCCTGGGTTGTGTAACTGATGGGTTTCTAGATGCGTGGTGATCTTGCTTCTTAGGACCCTTTCAAAGATTTTTATGATATGGGATGTTAGTGCTATTGGTCTGTAGTTCTTTGCTGTTGCTTTACTGCCCCCTTTGTGGAGTGGGGCTATGTCTGTTGTTTTTAGTAACTGTGGGACGACCCCCGTGTCCATGCTCCCTCTCCATAGGATGGAAAAGGCTCGTGATAGGGGCTTCTTGCAGTTCTTGATGAACACAGAGTTCCATGAGTCTGGCCCTGGGGCAGAGTGCATGGGCATGTCATTTATCGCCTGTTCGAAGTCATTTGGCGTCAGGATAACATCGGATAGGCTTGTGTTAATCAAATTTTGTGGCTCTCTCATAAAAAATTCATTTTGATCTTCGACTCTCAGTCTGGTTAGCGGCTTGCTAAAAACTGAGTCATATTGGGACTTGAGTAGCTCACTCATTTCCTTGCTGTCATCTGTGTAGGACCCATCTTGTTTAAGTAGGGGCCCAATACTGGACGTTGTTCTCGATTTTGATTTGGCATAGGAGAAGAAATACTTTGGGTTTCTTTCGATTTCATTTATGGCTTTTAGTTCTTCCCGCGATTCCTGACTCCTAAAGGATTCTTTTAGCTTAAGTTCGATGCTTGCTATTTCTCTGACCAGTGTCTCCCTGCGCATTTCAGATATATTGACCTCTTTTAGCCGCTCTGTTATTCTTTTCCGTCGCCTGTAAAGGGAGCGCCTGTCTCTTTCTATTTTACATCTACTCCTCCTTTTTCTTAGAGGAATAAGCCTTGTGCATACATCGAGTGCCACCGAGTTAATCTGTTCTAGGCATAAGTTTGGGTCTGTGTTGCTTAGTATATCTTCCCAGCTTATATCGGTTAGGACTTGGTTTACTTGGTCCCACTTTATGTTTTTGTTATTGAAGTTGAATTTGGTGAATGCTCCCTCGTGACTAGTCTCATTTTGTCGGTCTGGGGCTCCACGCATACATGTCTGAACCTCAATTATGTTGTGATCTGAGTATATTGTTTTTGATATGGTGACATTTCTTATCAGATCATCATTGTTAGTGAATATGAGGTCTAGTGTATTCTCCAGTCTAGTAGGCTCTATTATTTGCTGGTTTAAATTGAATTTTGTGCAGAGATTTAAAAGCTCGTGTGAGTGTGAGTTTTCATCAGAGCTGCCTCCTGGTGTTATTTCTGCAACAATATTATTTGCTATATTCCTCCATTTTAGGTGCCTTAAGTTGAAATCCCCCAGGAGCAAGATGTTGGGTGCAGGAGCTGGAAGATTTTCCAGACAGTGGTCAATTTTTAACAGCTGTTCCTGGAATTGCTGGGAAGTTGCATCCGGAGGCTTGTAGACTACCACAATGACTAGGTTTTGGTTCTCGACCTTTACTGCTAAAACTTCCACTACGTCATTTGAGGCATTAAGCAGTTCTGTGCAAACAAGTGACTCTGCAATGTACAGGCCAACCCCCCCCTTTTGCCTGTTCACTCTGTCACATCTGTATAGGTTGTAACCTGGGATCCATATTTCGTTGTCCAAGTGATCCTTTATGTGGGTCTCAGTGAAAGCCGCGAACATTGCCTTTGCCTCTGCAAGCAGTCCACGGATGAAAGGTATTTTGTTGTTTGTTGCTGGCTTTAGACCCTGTATATTTGCAAAGAAGAATGTTATCGGACTGGTGGTATTGTTGGTACTGGGGGGGGATTTTTTTTCCGGCATTAGTATCTGTATCTGTTGGTTTGGAGTGGAGGCCATCGACTGTGGTTCCACTCCAGGAATGACTGGATTTGGTGTACGATTTCTGCCATTTCCTGCCAGTTTTTTTTCCTTCCTGGCACTAAAAAACCTCTCCCTCTTGAGTGTCTGTGGCTACCCAGGTTTTCCCATGGCCTGGATGTTTTGTATCTTTTTGTCCCCTTTAGATGGTATGCCTGGCAATTTAAGTTATAGCACAGTCTTTCCTGTACTGAAGAGGTACACATTTCAGGGTGAAAAAGCTTACAGGAAGGGAGTTTGCATTTTCCTGTTGTCATATGGACATGACATTTTCTAGGGTGGTCATAGTTGCATGTCCCATCTGTTTTTCCAGATTTCCCATGCCAGCAGATACCAAGTGCATAGTATGTGCACAGGCTTGGTTTCCGTTTGCCTTGGGTTTCTGTGACTGTATTCCCTGTTGGTGCATGTTTCCCTGTCTTATTCCTATCCTCCCTAGCACCAACAATGGAGCTCCCACCAGTTGTTTTTGGTAATTTATCCTCACTATTGCTATTGGAGTCCTCTTGTTTGCTATTTCCTGCGGTATTTCTTGTTTGCAATATTGGTTTTATCTTATCTTTGACTACACTTGTTTCCCTACTATGGCTCCTGTCTTCTATGAGGTCATTTATATGTATTCCTTCCTGCGTATAATTCCCGACTACCTGGACAAAATCTCCAGCTTCACCATTACTGTCTCCCAGGACAGTATCTCCAGCTTCACCATTTCTGTCTCCCAGGACAGCACCTCCAGCTTCACCATTACTGTCTCCCAGGACAGCACTATCAGCCCCACATTTACTGACTACCAGGACATCACCTCCAGCCTTACAGTTTGTGACTACATGGCCAGTATCAAGGGCAGTACCATTCAGCCCAGACTTTTTATGTTCCCATCTGTTGTAGAAAGCTTCCAGGTTTTCTATGAAAGCAGCTTTGATGTTGTCCTCTTTTAATACCCTTGTGATTTTAGTCCACAGATTTTCCTCATTTGGGCATACCCAAAAACACTTCTCTGTTTTAATACTGCTTGTAGCTAGTTCTGGGATATCTGCACAAGGAGCGTGACACCAATTTCCACAAAAATGACAATTTATCCATGTGGAAGCCCGTTTGTTTGACTGACCACAGACTACACACAGCTTCATAATGATGTGAATGGTTGATTTACTGCAATTCTACTAGCAACCTCTTGAATATTATATTAATAACCTTAAATGAAGCTCTAGCTATTTGTATTTCTGTTTCTAACTCTTTTTGTATATTGGACAGCTTACCGTCACGTTCCTGATTTTTAATGTTTGTGTTTATAAGGGCGCCTACAAACCCATCCGTTTACAGTCTGCTTTATTGTCCAACGAAACTGTTTGAAACCAGTCCCGGGTTCGGACCAGTCAAGGGTTCGGACCAGTCGATCTGCTCTGATCAGTGGGTCACTTATTTAAAACATACTGGTCGGTGATTTGAGCTAACACATGAAGGATCTACTGGAAATTATCTACCCGAGTAATATGTGATTTGACTGATACAAAAGTATAACTTGCGTGTTGAAGAGCCGGTGATATCTGGCAGCTCCTACAATGACGTACAGTCGACCTCTTTGTTTATCAATCGCTGTATCTGGCTTTTCTATTTTTGTTTTTTCCAGGGTGCTCACTGCACCAGGGTGTCCACTATACCAGGGTGCCCACTATACCAGGATGTCCGCTATACCATGGTGTCTACTATACCAGGGTGTCCACTACACCAGGATGCCCAGTACACTAGGGTGTCCACTACACCCGGGTGTTCACTATCCCAGGGTGTGCACTATACCAGGGTGTGCACTATAACAAGGTGTGCACTATAACAGGGTGCTCACTACACCAGTGTCCATTACACCAGCGTGTCCACTATACCAGTGTTCATTATACCAGGGTCCTCATTATACCAGGGTCCTCATTATACCAGGGTGTCCACTACACCAGGGTGTCTACTATACCAGGATACTATACCAGGTGTCCACTATACCAGGGTGTCCACTACCAGGCTGTCCACTGTGCCAGGGTGCCCACTACACCAGTGTCCACTATACCAGGGTGTGCACTATACCAGGGTGTCCACTTTACCAGGGTGCGCACTATAACAGGGTGCCCACTACACCAGGGTGCCCACTACACCAGGGTGTCCACTATACTAGGGTATCCACTATACCAGGGTGCCCACTAACAGGGTGCCCACTACACCAGGGTGCCCACTACACCTGGGTGCCCACTACACCACGGTGTCCACTATACTAGGGTGTCCACTATACCAGGGTGTCCACTCTACCAGGGTGCGCACTATAACAGGGTGCCCACTACACCAGGGTGCCCACTACACCAGGGTGTCCACTATACTAGGGTATCCACTATACCAGGGTGCCCACTATAACAGGGTGCCCACTACACCAGGGTGCCCACTACACCAGGGTGTCCACTATACTAGGGTGTCCACTATACCAGGGTGTCCACTATACCAGGGTGTCCACTATACCAGGGTGTCTACTATACCAGGGTGTTCACTACACCAGGGTGTCCACTATACCAGGGTACCCACTGTACCAGGGTGTCTACTATACAAGGGTGTCCACTACACCAGGGTGCCCTTTATACCATGCTGTGGTATGATACAGCTTCTGGGCCAGGGAGAGGGTGAAGAGGCGGAGCCTAGAGGTGTGACTCGAACCCTGCAACCACAAGTAGGTGAGTACAGGAGTGAGAGAAAGAGAGAGTGGGAGAGAGAAAGGCTTCAGGAAAGGTTACTCTGCTGGTGATCTGTTGTTAAACCTCTCCACTAAGTGGCACCAGTCACTGGATGAATCCAAAGTCAGCTGTGTGGTAGCACTGGACATTGGTGGCGCTTTCGACCGGGTGTGGCACCAGGGCATCTTAGCAAAACTGCAAGCACTGGGAACTGCAGGCTCTACATCCCCTCAAGGAAGGTTCCTTGATGTTGGTGAGGGGCTCTTGATTTAGGGAATTGGATCTGTGCTCCAGTTCCCCGAATTAAGCCTGAATGCCTTCCACATCCCCCCCCCCAGGCGCTGTATAATCCTCCGGGTTTAGCGCTTCCCCCTTGATTATAATAATAATAATGCAGGCTCTACACTGTGTCTCCTCAGTGATTACCACATGGTAGATCTCTAAGGGTAGTTCTCAATGGAACAGAATCAGCAAGACATCCTACTGGGGCAAGTGTTCCACAAGGAAGCGTGCTGGGACCATTGTTATGGAATGTCTACTTCAACGACCTTCATCTCATCCCAAAATCCCACGCATATACAGACGACTGTACTCTGACATTCACTTATCCAAGAGAATAAATGCCAGCTGCTCTAAGCTACATCAGTCACCAGCTAAAAGCTATATCAGCTTGGGAAAACCGATGGCAGGTAACATTGCACCTGAGAAAACACGAATGAAGATGGTCTCTAGGCACCTTGATGGTAATATTCAAATTCAAATTCAATTCAAAATTTATTCTCTATAAGGATTACAATGCTGAGTTTACAGAATTTGGTTATTGTGTGGTTTACATGTAGTAAAATAATAATTACAGAGTGTACCACTAGAACACCTAGCATGGCTAGGCATTTCGGGCAGACTTAGATTAAATCTTAAATTTAAAATATTACAAAATTATGAGGTAAGTTGGTATTATGGCTAAGTGACTAAATACTAGTTTGTGAGTTTAGCAATGTGAATGCTTTTGTTTTGGCACAATACATAGTTTCAGTATTGGAGTATCACAGGCCAACTTATGACTAGTTAAGATTCATTATTTTAAGATTGAGATTGATATTTCTGTTTATGGTCAAATGGGTGAGTGAGTGTAAGTGTGAACCACCAGGTGGTATTCGTGTAATTAGTTGACAGGGTGTATCAGGGAGATAAGATGTTTTCTGATGGTAGTTTTGAAGGTGATGAATGTGTCTGCAGTTCTAGAGTTCTCAGGTAGGGTGTTCCAGATTTTAGGGCCTTTGACATACATTGAATTTTTGTAAAGGTTTAGTCGGACACGGGGAATGTCATAGAGATGTTTGTGTCTGGTGTTATGCCTGTGGGTTCTGTCACAACTATCAAGAAAGCATTTTAGGTCAAGGTTGATATTGGAGTTTAAGGTCCTGTAGATGTAGATTGCACAGTAGTAAGTGTGGATGTACTGAACAGGGAGTAAGTTTAGATCTATGAAGAGTGGGGGGGGTGTGTTGCCAAGGATGGGATTTAGTGATTATTCTTACTGCGGCTTTTTGTTGGGTTATTATTGGCTTTAGGTGTGTTGCTGCAGTTGATCCCCAAGCACAGATAGCATAGGTGAGGTATGGATATATAAGTGAGTGGTATAGTGTGAGAAGGGCATTTTGCGGCACGTAGTATCGTATCTTGGAGAGGATCCCAACCATTTTGGATACTTTTTTGGTTATGTGTTGGATATGGGTGCTGAAGTTCAGGTTGTTGTCGAGGTATAGGCCTAGGAATTTGCCCTCATTATGCCTGGCAATTAGAGTGTTGTCGATCTTAATGTTAATTTGTGCATCTCCTGCTCTGCTACTAAACATAATATAGTAGGTTTTGTCAGTGTTAATTAAGCGTAAGTTTATTGGCTATCATCCAAGTCGATATTTTGATCAGCTCCTCGTTAACAATGGTGTTGAGGGTGGCATGATTAGGGTGGGAGATGACATAAGTCGTGTCGTCAGCAAAGAGAATGGGGTTCAGGTGTTGAGATACGTTTGGAAGATCACTGATGTATATGAGGAAGAGCAGGGGACCAAGGACACTTCCCGGCGGAACTCCAGTATCAAGTGGCTGTGTTGTTGATGCTGTAGTAGTAAGTAGTAAGTAGTAAGTATGAATGGGAGGGTGTTGGTACCTGGGAAAGAAGTTGATATACTTGGGGTGAAATTTGACTCCAAACTGACCATGAAGAACCACATTGTCAATCTTGCTAACAAGGCAGCCAGGAAGCTTACAGCACTTCCACGCATCTCACATCTGCTTGACAGTAGGGGTTGCAAGATTCTGTACGAGGCACAAGTACGCTCACACCTCGAGTATGCTCCACTTTCTTGGTTTGCTTGCACCGCCCCCCCCCCTCTCATCTGCGACTGCTTGACAGAGTAGAGAACAGAGCAAGACGTCTCATCTCTCGCCTGGACCCATCCTGGATAGATCTGTTATTTCAGCAGAACCTTCAACACAGGAGGGATGTGGGTGGCCTTACTGTTATGTACAAGGCCAATATTGTCAAAGTACCACACTTGGATCCACTTCGATGACAGCGAGAAGCAAGCTTCTATACCACAAGACGGGCAGCCAGCAGCAACTTGGCTGTACCCGTCTCCAGAACATCACTTCACCTGAGATCATTTATCCCCAGGATGACTCTTTGATGTCAACCAGATAAGGTCAGTTGATTAAATGTTGGCCCACAGATGGCCCTCAGCTGGCCCACAGATGGCCCTCAGTTGGTCCACAGATGGCCCTCAGCTGGCCCACAGCTGGCCCTCAGCTGGCCCACAGATGGCCCTCAGATGGCCCACAGATGGCCCTCAGCTGGCCCACAGATGGCCCTCAGCTGGCACACAGATGGCCTTCAGCTGGCCCACAGATGGCCCTCAGATGGCCCACAGATGGCCCTCAGATGGCCCACAGATGGCCCTCAGATGGCCCACAGATGGCCCTCAGATGGCCCACAGATGGTCCTCAGATGGCCCACAGATGTCCCTCAGGTGGCCCACAAATGGCCCTCAAATGGCCCACAGATGGCCCTCAGATGGCCTACAGATGGCCCTCAGCTGGCCCAAGGATGACCCTCGGTTGGTCCACAGATGGCCCTCAGCTGGCCCACAGATGGCCCTCAGCTCGCCCACAGATGGCCCTCAGCTGGCCCACAGATGACCCTCAGCTGGCCCACAGATGGCCCTCAGATGGCCCACAGATGACCCTCAGATGGCCCACAGATGACCCTCAGCTGGCCCACAGATGGCCCTCAGCTGGCCCACAGATGGCCCTCAGCTGGCCTACAGATGGCCCTCAGCTGGCCAACAGATGGCCCTCAGCTGGCCCACAGATGGCCCTCAGCTGGCCCACAGATGGCCCTCAGCTGGCCCACAGATGGCCCTCAGCTGGTCCACAGATGGCCCTCAGCTGGCCCACAGATGGCCCTCAGATGGCCCTCAGATGGCCCACAGAGGGCCCTCAGATGGCCCACAGATGGTCCACAGATGGTCCTCAGATGGCCCATAGATGGCCCTCAGATGGCCCACAGATGTCCCTCAGATGGCCAACAGATGGCCCTCTGATGGCCCACAGATGGCCCTCAGCTGGCTCACAGATGGCCCTCAGCTGGCCCATAGATGGCCCTCAGATGGCCCTCAGATGGCCCACAGAGGGCCCTCAGATGGCCCACAGATGGTCCACAAATGGCCCTTAGATGGCCCATAGATGGCCCTCAGATGGCCCACAGATGTCCCTCAGAAGGCTCACAGATGGCCCTCTGATGGCCCACAGATGGCCCTCAGCTGGCTCACAGATGGCCCTCAGATGGTCCACAGATGGCCCTCAGATGGCCCACAGATGGTCTTCAGATGGCCCACAGATGGTCCACAGATGAACCACAGATGGCCCACAGATGGCCCTCAGATGACCCACAGATGGCCCTCAGATGGCTAACAGATGGCCCTCAGCTGGCCCACAGATGGCCCACAGATATCTCTCAGCTGGCCCACAGATTGCCCCAGCTGGCCCACAGATGACCCTCAGCTGGCCCACAGATCTGGAGTTTACCTGGAGAGAGTTCTGGGGGTCAACGCCCCCGCAGCCCTGTCTGTGACCAGGCCTCATGGTGGATCAGAGCCTGATCAACCAGGCTGTTACTGCTGGCTGCACGCAATAAAACGTACAAGCCACAGCCCGCCTGGTCAGGTACCGACTTTAGGTGCTTGTCCAGTGCCTACTTGAAGACAGCCAGGGGTCTATTGGTAATCCCCCTTATGTATGCTGGGAGGCAATTGAACAGTCTTGGGCCCCTGCCACTTATTGTGTTGTCTCTTAATGTGCTAGTGACACCCCTGCTTTTCATTGGGGGGATGTTGCATCGTCTGCCAAGTCTTTTGCTTTCATTGTGAGTGATTTTCGTGTGCAAGTTCGGTACTAGTCCCTCTAGGATTTTCCAGGTGTATATAATCATGTATCTCTCCCGCCTGCGTTCCAGGGAGTACAGGTTTAGGAACCTCAAGCGCTCCCAGTAATTGAGGTGTTTTATCTCCGTTATGCGCGCCGTGAAGGTTCTCTGTACATTTTCTAGGTC
Organism: Cherax quadricarinatus; assembly: GCF_038502225.1. Taxonomy (NCBI): domain Eukaryota; kingdom Metazoa; phylum Arthropoda; class Malacostraca; order Decapoda; family Parastacidae; genus Cherax; species Cherax quadricarinatus. The sequence continues at coordinate 79,670,853 of NC_091294.1, forward strand.
GGCAATTTCACCTGCCTTGAAAGGTGCTGTTAGAGTGCAGCAATATTCCAGCCTAGATAGAACAAGTACTGTGCCTTGTGGAACAGAGCTTTTCACCGTAGCTGCCTCAGTCTTTACTCTGTTGACTACTACTCTCTGTGTTCTGTTTGTGAGGAAATTATAGATCCATCGACCAACTTTTCCTGTTATTCCTTTAGCACGCATTTTGTGCACTATTACGCCATGGTCACACCTTTGCAAAGTCTGTTTATATTACATCTGCATTCTTTTTGTCTTCTAGTGCATTTAGGACCTTGTCGTAGTGATCCAGTAGTTGAGACAGACAGGAGCGACCTGTTCTAAACCCATGTTGCCCTGGGTTGTGTAACTGATGGGTTTCTAGATGGGTGGTGATCTTGCTTCTTAGGACCCTTTCAAAGATGTTTATAGCATGGGATGTTAGTGCTATCGGTCTGTAGTTCTTTGCTATTGCTTTACTGCCACCTTTGTGGAGTGGGGCTATGTCTGTTGTTTTTAGTAACTGTGGGACGACCCCCGTGTCCATGCTCCCTCTCCATAGGATGGAAAAGGCTCGTGATAGGGGCTTCTTGCAGTTCTTGATGAACACAGAGTTCCATGAGTCTGGCCCTGGGGCAGAGTGCATGGGCATGTCATTTATCGCCTGTTAGAACTCATTTGGCGTCAGGATAGCATCAGATAGGCTTGTGTTTACCAAATTCTGTGGCTCTCTCAAAAAAACTGGGTCAAATTGGGACTTGAGTAGCTCACTCATTTCCTTACTGTCATCTGTGTAGGACCCGTCTTGTGATGAATGGTTTGAAAAACCGACAAGTTGAAGATTGAGACACTTATGCAGCATATGGGAATCTTTATTCAGGAAACGTTTCCTGAATAAAGATTCCCATATGCTGCATAAGTGTCTCAATCTTCAGGAACCGTCTTGTTTAAGTAGGGACCCAATACTGGATTCTGTTCTCGACTTTGATTTGGCATAAGAAGAGAAATCCTTTGGGTTTCTTTTGATTTCATTTATGGCTTTTAGTTCTTCCCGCGATTCCTGACTCCTATAAGATTCCTTTAGCTTAAGTTCGATGTTTGCTATTTCTCTGACAGTGACTCCCTATGCATTGCAGATATATTGGCCTCTTTTGGCCGCTCTGTTATTCTTTTCCGTCGCCTGTAAAGGGAGCGCCTGTCTCTTTCTATTTTACATCTACTCCTCCTTTTTCTTAGAGGAATAAGCCTTGAGCATACATCGAGTGCCACCAAGTTAATCTGTTCTAGGCATAAGTTGGGGTCTGTGTTGCTTAGTATATCTTCCCAGCTTATATCGGTTAGGACTTGGTTTACTTGGTCCCACTTTATGTTCTTATTATTGAAGTTGAATTTGGTGAAGGCTCCCTCGTGACTAATTTCATTTTGTTAGTCTGGGGATCCCCCGCACAGACATGTCTGACCCTCGATTATGTTGTGATCTGAATATATTGTTTTTGATATGGTGACATTTCGTATCAGATCATCACTTTTAGTGAAGATGAGGTCTAGTATATTCTCCAGTCTAGTAGGCTCTATTATTTGCTAGTTTAAGTTGAATTTTGTGCAGAGATTTAAAAGCTCGTGTGTGTGAGAGTTCTCGTCAGAGCTGCCTCCTGGTGTTATCACTGCAACAATATTATTTGCTATATTCCTCCATTTTAGGTGCCTTAAGTTGAAATCCCCCAGGAGCAAGATGTTGGGTGCAGGAGCTGGAAGATTTTCCAGACAGTGGTCAATTTTCAACAGCTGTTCCTGGAATTGTTGGGATGTTGCATCCGGAGGCTTGTAGACTACCACAATGACTAGGTTTTGGTTCTCGACCTTTACTGCTAAAACTTCCACTACATCATTTGAGGCATTAAGCAGTTCTGTGCAAATAAGTGACTGCGATATACAGGCCAACCCCCTCCCCCCTCCTCTTTTGCCTGTTCACTCTGTCACATCTGTATAGGTTGTAACCTGGGATCCATATTTTGTTGTCCAAGTGATCCTTTATGTGGGTCTCAGTGAAAGCCGCGAACATTGCCTTTGCCTCTGCAAGCAGTCCACGGATGAAAGGTATTTTGTTGTTTGTTGCTGGCTTTAGACCCTGTATATTTGCAAAGAAGAATGTCATCGGACTGGTGGTACTGCGGGGAGGTCGACTTTTTTCCGGCACTAGTATCTGTATGTGTTGGTTTGGAGTGGAGGCCATTGACTGTGGTTCCACTCCAGAAATGACTGCATTTGATGTACGATTTCTGCCATTTCCTGCCAGTTTTTTTTCCTTCTTGACACTAAAAAACCTCTCCCTCTTGAGTGGCTGTGGCTACCAAGGTTTTCCCATGGCCTGGATGTTTTGTATCTTTTTGTCCCCTTTAGATGGTGTGCCTGGCAATTTAAGTTACAGCACTGTCTTTCTTGGACTGAAGAGGGACACATTTCAGATTACAGGAAAGGAGTTTGCATTTTCCTGTTGTCATATGGGCATGGCATTTTCTAGGGTGGTCAAAGTTGCACGTCCCGTCTGTTTTTTCCAGATTTCCCATGTCTGCAGATACCAAGTGCATAGTATGTGCACAGGCTTGGTTTCCGTTTGCCTTGGGTTTCTGTGACTGTATTCCCTGTTGGTGCATGTTTACCTGTCTTATTCCTATCCTCCCTAGCACCAACAATGGAGCTCCCACCAGTTGTTTCTGGTAATATATCCTCACTATTGCTAGTGGAGTCCTCTTGTTTGCTATTTCCTGCGGTATTTCTAGTTTGTAATATTCGTTTTATCTTATCCTTGACTACACTTGTTTCCCCACTACAGCTCCTGTCTCCCTCGAGGCCATTTATATGCATTCCCTCATGCGTACATTTACTGTCTCCCAGGACAGCATCTCCAGCTTCACCATTACTGTCTCCCAGGACAGCATCTCCAGCTTCACCATTACTGTCTCCCAGGACAGCATCTCCAGCCTCACCATTACTGTCTCTCCAGCTTCACCATTACTGTCTCCCAGGACAGCATCTCCAGCCTCACCATTACTGTCTCCCAGGACAGCACCTCCAGCCTCACCATTACTGTCTACCAGGACAGCACCTCCAGCCTCACCATTACTGTCTCCCAGGACAGCATCTCCAGCCTCACCATTACTGTCTCCCAGGACAGCACCTCCAGCCTCACCATTACTGTCTCCCAGGACAGCACCTCCAGCCTCACCATTACTGTCTCCCAGGACAGCACTTCCAGCCTCACCATTACTGTCTCCCAGGACAGCACCTCCAGCTTCACCATTACTGTCTACCAGGACAGCACCTCCAGCCTCACCATTACTGTTTCCCAGGACAGCACCTCCAGCTTCACCATTACTCTCTACCAGGACAGCACCTCCAGCCTCATAGTTACTGTCTACCAGGACAGCACCTCCAGTCATACAGTTACTGTCTGCCAGGACAGCACCTCCAGCCTCACCATTACTGTCTCCCAGGACAGCACCTCCAGCCTCACCATTACTGTCTCCCAGGACAGCACCTCCAGCCTCACCATTACTGTCTCCCAGGACAGCACCTCCAGCCTCACCATTACTGTCTCCCAGGACAGCACCTCCAGCCTCACCATTACTGTCTCCCAGGACAGCACCTCCAGCCTCACCATTACTGTTTCCCAGGACAGCACCTCCAGCTTCACCATTACTGTCTACCAGGACAGCACCTCCAGCTTCACCATTACTGTCTCCCAGGACAGCACCTCCAGCTTCACCATTACTGTCTCCCAGGACAGCACCTCCAGCCTCACAGTTACTGTCTCCCAGGACAGCACCTCCAGTCATACAGTTAATGTCTGCCAGGACAGCACCTCCAGTCATACAGTTACTGTCTACCAGTACAGCACCTCCAGTCATACAGTTACTGTCTACCAGGACAGCACCTCCAGTCATACAGTTGCTGTCTACCAGGACAGCACCTCCAGCCTCACAGTTACTGTCTACCAGGACAGCACCTCCATTCATACAGTTACTGTCTACCATTACAGCACCTCCAGCCTCACAGTTACTGTCTACCAGGACAGCACCTCCAGTCATACAGTTATTGTCTACCAGTACAGCACCTCCAGCCTCTCAGTTACTGTCTACCAGGACAGCACCTCCAGTCATACAGTTACTGTCTACCAGTACAGCACCTCCAGCCTCACAGTTACTGTCTACCAGGACAGCACCTCCAGTCATACAGTTACTGTCCACCAGTACACCACCACAGCACCAGTACAGCACCTCCAGCCTCACACTTACTGTCTACCAGGACAGCTCCTCCAGTCATACAGTTACTGTCTACCAGGACAGCACCTCCAGTCATACAGTTACTGTCTACCAGGACAGCGCCTCCAGTCATACAGTTACTGTCTACCAGGACAGCACCACCGGTCATACAGTTACTGTCTACCAGGACAGCACCGCCAGTCATACAGTTACTGTCTACCAGGACAGCACCTCCAGTCATACAGTTACTGTCTACCAGGACAGCACCTCCAGTCATACAGTTACTGTCTATCAGGACAGCACCTCCAGCCTCACAGTTACTGTCTACCAGGACAGCACCTCCAGCCTCACAGTTACTGTCTACTAGGACAGCACCTCCAGTCATACAGTTACTGTCTACCAGGACAGCACCTCCTGCTTCACAGTTACTGTCTACCAGCACACATAAGGGGGATTACCAACAGACCCCTGGCAGTCTTCAAGCTGGCACTGGACAGGCACCTAAAGTCAGTTCCGGATCAGCAGGGCTGTGGCTCGTACGTTGGTTTGCGTGCAGCCAGCAGCAACAGCCTGGTTGATCAGGCTCTGATCCACCAGGAGGCCTGGTCACAGACCGGGCCGCGGGGGCGTTGACCCCCGGAACTCTCTTCAGGTAAACTCCAGGTAAACAGCACCACCAGTCATACAGTTACTGTCTACCAGGACAGCACCTCCAGTCATACAGTTACTGTCTACCAGGACAGCACCTCCAGTCATACAGTTACTGTCTACCAGTACAACACCTCCAGCCTCACACTTACTGTCTACCAGGACAGCACCTCCAGTCATACAGTTACTGTCTACCAGGACAACACCTCCAGCCTCACACTTACTGTCTACCAGGACAGCACCTCCAGTCATACAGTTACTGTCTACCAGGACAGCACCTCCAGTCATACAGTTACTGTCTACCAGGACAGCGCCTCCAGTCATACAGTTACTGTCTACCAGGACAGCACCTCCAGTCATACAGTTACTGTCTACCAGGAGAGCACCTCCAGCCTCACAGTTACTGTCTACCAGTACAGCACCTCCAGCCTCACACTTACTGTCTAGCAGGACAGCACCTCCAGCCTCACAGTTACTGTCTACTAGGACAGCACCTCCAGCCTCACAGTTACTGTCTACTAGGACAGCGCCTCCAGTCATACAGTTACTGTCTACCAGGACAGCACCTCCAGTCATACAGTTACTGTCTACCAGGACAGCGCCTCCAGCCTCACAGTTACTGTCTGCTAGGACAGCACCTCCAGCCTCACAGTTACTGTCTACTAGGACAGCACCTCCAGCCTCACAGTTACTGTCTACCAGGACAGCACCTCCAGCCTCACAGTTACTGTCTACCAGGACAGCACCTCCAGCCTCACACTTACTGTCTACCAGGACAGCACCTCCAGTCATACAGTTACTGTCTACCAGGACAGCACCTCCTGCTTCACAGTTACTGTCTACCAGGACAGCACCTCCAGTCATACAGTTACTGTCTACCAGGACAGCACCTCCAGTCATACAGTTACTGTCTACCAGTACAGCACCTCCAGCCTCACACTTACTGTCTACCAGGACAGCACCTCCAGTCATACAGTTACTGTCTACCAGGACAGCACCTCCAGCCTCACACTTACTGTCTACCAGGACAGCACCTCCAGTCATATAGTTACTGTCTACCAGGACAGCACCTCCAGCCTCACACTTACTGTCTACCAGTACAGCACCTCCAGCCTCACAGTTACTGTCTACCAGGACAGCACCTCCAGTCAAACAGTTACTGTCTACCAGGACAGCACCTCCAGCCTCACACTTACTGTCTACCAGGACAGCACCTCCAGTCATACAGTTACTGTCTACCAGTACAGCACCTCCAGCCTCACACTTACTGTCTACCAGGACAGCACCTCCAGTCATACAGTTACTGTCTACCAGTACAGCACCTCCAGCCTCACACTTACTGTCTACCAGGACAGCACCTCCAGTCATACAGTTACTGTCTACCAGGACAGCACCTCCAGTCATACAGTTACTGTCTACCAGGACAGCACCTCCAGTCATACAGTTACTGTCTACTAGGACAGCACCTCCAGCCTCACAGTTACTGTCTACCAGGACAGCACCTCCAGCCTCACACTTACTGTCTACCAGGACAGCACCTCCTGCTTCACAGTTACTGTCTACCAGGACAGCACCTCCAGTCATACAGTTACTGTCTACCAGGACAGCACCTCCAGCCTCACACTTACTGTCTACCAGGACAGCACCTCCAGTCATACAGTTACTGTCTACCAGGACAGCACCTACAGCCTCACACTTACTGTCTACCAGGACAGCACCTCCAGTCATACAGTTACTGTCTACCAGGACAGCACCTCCAGCCTCACACTTACTGTCTACCAGTACAGCACCTCCAGCCTCACAGTTACTGTCTACCAGGACAGCACCTCCAGTCATACAGTTACTGTCTACCAGGACAGCACCTCCAGTCATACAGGTACTGTCTACCAGGACAGCACGTCCAGTCATACAGTTACTATCTACCAGGACAGCACCTCCAGCCTCACACTTATTGTCTACCAGGACAGCACCTCCAGTCATACAGTTACTGTCTACCAGGACAGCACCTCCAGCCTCACACTTACTGTCTACCAGGACAGCACCTCCAGTCATACAGTTACTGTCTACCAGGACAGCACCTCCAGTCATACAGTTACTGTCTACCAGGACAGCACCTCCAGCCTCACAGTTACTGTCTACCAGTACAGCACCTCCAGCCTCACACGTACTGTCTACCAGGACAGCACCTCCAGTCATACAGTTACTGTCTACCAGGACAGCACCTCCAGTCATACAGTTACTGTCTACCAGGACAGCACCTCCTGCTTCACAGTTACTGTCTACCATGACAACACCTCCAGTCATACAGTTACTGTCTACCAGGACAGCACCTCCAGTCATACAGTTACTGTCTACCAGGACAGCACCTCCTGCTTCACAGTTACTGTCTACCAGGACAACACCTCCAGTCATACAGTTACTGTCTACCAGGACAGCACCTCCATTCATACAGTTACTGTCTACCAGGACAGCACCTCCAGCCTCACAGTTACTGTCTACCAGGACAGCACCTCCAGCCTCACAGTTACTGTCTACCAGGACAGCACCTCCAGCCTCACAGTTACTGTCTACCAGGACAGCACCTCCAGCCTCACAGTTACTGTCTACCAGGACAGCACCTCCAGCCTCACAGTTACTGTCTACCAGGACAGCACCTCCAGCCTCACAGTTACTGTCTACCAGGACAGCACCTCCAGCCTCACAGTTACTGTCTACCAGGACAACACCTCCAGCCTCACAGTTACTGTCTACCAGGACAGCATCCGCACCAAGGACGATAGCACCATCCAGCCCAGACTTTTTATGTTCCCATCTGTTATAGAATGGTTCCAGGGTTCCTATGAAGGCAGCTTTGATGTTGTCCTCTTTTAATATCCTTGTGGTTTTAGTCCACAGATTGATCTCACTTGGACATACCCAAAAACACTTCCCTGATTTAATACTGCTTGTAGATCATTCTTGGATATCTGCACAAGATGGCTCCAACTTCATCCTGTTCCCTACTTGTATGTCTCATAACAATAAAAATGCTTTCAAATGAGCTGATGTAGGTAACAGCTGTTAGCTTGTTAATAAAGTTAGGAATCCTTAACCTAACCTTGTCAAATCCTATGTAAGAAGGAGAGAGTGAGAGAGAGAGAGAGTGAGAGAGTGAGAGAGAGAGAGAGAGAGAGAGAGAGAGAGAGAGAGAGAGAGAGAGAGAGAGAGAGAGAGAGAGAGTAATAGATCACTAACACTGGTGTGAGAAAGTTGTCTTAATCAGAGAGAATTAACACTTCCTGTCTAGTAATGAAATACCTCTCTCTCTCTCTCTCTCTGCCTCTCTCTCTCTCAGGGTTTGACAAAGTTAAGTACCCCTAACTTTATTGACAGCAATTTACAGGTTAAGGATTCCTAACTTTATTGACAAGCTAAGAGCTGTTACCTGTATCAGCTAATTTGAAAGCATTTTTATTGTTATGAGACATACAAGTAGGGAACAGGATGAAGTTGGAGCCATCTGTGGGCCAGCATTTTCATTTGATCAACTGACGTTATCTCGTTGACATCATTATGCTGTACGAATGTGTTCCATACTCGAGTCATCCTGGGTATGTATGATCTCAGATGGAGTGATGTTCTGGAGAAGGGTACAGCCAGAGTGAAGCTGCTTTCTGCCCGTCTTGTGGCATAAAAGCTTGTTTCACGCTGTCCTCGAAGTGGATCCAAGTGTGGTATTTTGACAATATTGGCCTTGTACATAACAGTAAGGCCACCCACATCCCTCCTATGTTGAAGGCTCTGCTGAAATGACAGATCTATCCAGGATGGGTCCAGGCGAGAGATGAGACGTCTTGCTCTGTTCTCTACTCTGTCAAGCAGTCGCAGATGAGAAGGGGGGCAGGCAAACCAAGAAAGTGGAGCATACTCAAGGTGTGAGCGTACTTGTGCCTCGTACAGGATCTTGCACCCCCTACTGTCAAGCAGATGCGAGATACGGCGAAGTGCTGTAAGCTTCCTGGCTGCCTTGTTTGCAAGATTTACAACATGGTTCTTCATGGTTAGTTTGGAGTCAAATTTCACCCCAAGGATATCAACTTCTTCTCCAGGTGCCAACATCGTCCCATTCATCCTTACTACTGCGCCAGCATTACCATCATGGTGCCTAGAGACGAACATCATTTGCGTTTTTTCAGGTGCAAATGTTACTTGCCATCTATTTCCCCAAGCTGATATAGCTCTCAGCTGGTGATTGATGTAAGCTTAGAGCAGCTGGCATTTCTTCTCTTGGATAAGTGAATGTCAGTGTACAGTCGTCTGCATATGCATGTGATTCTGGGATGAGATGAAGAAGGTCGTTGAAGTAGACATTCCATAACAGTGGACCCAGCACACGTCCTTGTGGAACGCTTGCCCCAATAGGATGCCTTGCTGATTCCGTTCCATTGAGGACTACACTTAGAGATCTACCATGAAGGTAATCACTGAGGAGACATAGCGTAGAGCCTGCAATTCCCAGTGCTTGAAGTTTTGCTAAGAGGCCCTGGTGCCACACCCGGTCGAGAGCGCCAGCAATGTCCAGTGCTACCACACAGCTGACTTTGGATTCATCCAGTGACTGGTGCCACTTAGTGGAGAGGTTTAACAACAGATCAGCAGCAGAGTAACCTTTCCTGAAGCCATATTGACGATCACAAAGTAGTGAGTGGTAGTCAAAAAAATCTGTCATTTGTCTTGAGATTATTGTCTCAAGGATCTTACCAGTGATTGACAGGAGTGACACTGGTCTGTAGTTGCTGATTTCTGCTCTGCTCTTCTTTTTGTGAACAGGGACTACATTTGCCTCTTTCCATGGAGAGGGCCATTTACACTGTACTAGGCAGTGCTCAAAAGATGCGAGTTAGAGGTGCTGCTAGCTGGTCTGCACATCTCAACAATCTTGGGCTCAACTTGTCTGGGCCCACAGCCTTTTCTTGGTCAAGTGATTTAAGAAGGAAATGCACCTCCTCCTGCCTTATTGTCACCACTGACAGTTTTGACACAGTTCTTGCAGCTAGCCAAGGAGGGTCCCTTGCTGGATCAGGAACTTGCATTTTGGTAGCAAAGTGTTCAGCAAAGAGGTCCGCCTTCTCTTGACTACTAGTAGAGGTGGTCCCATCCTGTCGATTTAGAGGTGGAATAAGTTCATCAGGCAGATAACCTTGTCTGTCCTTGACCAGGGACCACCAGGTTTTGGAGCCTACCCTACCTGATGCTAACTTTCTTTTAGTGTCCACCTCCCATTTAGTAATGGCCCACTTTTGAACATCACCCATATGCCTACAGGCTTGCATGTGCAAGTTCCTGTTATAGGTGGTAGGATGTCTCTTATACCTTATACTCTCTCTCTCTCTCTCTGTCTCTCTCTCTCTCTCTCTCTCTCTCTCTCTCTCTCTCTCTCTCTCTCTCTCTCTCTCTCTCTCTCACTATCTCACTCTCTTACTGTGAGAAAGTGAGAGCGGTGGTCTTTATGTGTCCATCAATGTCATTTAGAAATTGTATCCCTTCCCTGTATCCTCTCCTTGTATCCTCTCCCTGTATCACCTCCCTATATCCTCTCCCTGTATCCCCTCCCTATATACTGTCCCTGTATCCTCTGTCTGTATCCCTTCTCTATATCCCCTCCCTGTATCCTCTCCCTGTATCCCCACTCTGTATCTTTTCCCTGTATCCCCTCCCTGTATCACCTCCCTATATCCTCTCCCTGTATCCCCTCCCTATATACTGTCCCTGTATCCTCTGCCTGTATCCCCTCCCTGTATCGCCTCCCTGTATCCTCTCCCTGTATCCCCTCCCTGTATTCTCTCCCTGTATCCCCTCTCTGTATCCTCTCCCTGTATTCCCTCCCTGTATCCTCTCCCTGTATCCTCTCCCTGTATCTCCTCCCTGTATCCCCTCCCTGTATCCTCTCCCTGTATCCCCTCCCTGTATTACTCCCCATATCCTCTCCCTGTATCACCTCCCTGTATCCCTCCCCGTATCCTCCCTGTATCCTCTCCCTGTATCCTCTCCCTGTATCCCTTCCCTGTATCCCCTCCCTGTATCCTCTCCCTGTATTCTCTCCCTGTATCCCCTTCCTGTATCCTCTCCCTGTATCCTCTCCCTGTATCCTCTCCCTGTATCCCTCCCTGTATCCTCTCCCTGTATCCCCTCCCTGTATCCCCTCCCTGTATCCCCTCCCTGTATCCTTTCCCTGTATCCCCTCCCTATTTACTGTCCCTGTATCCTCTCCCTATATACTCTTCCTGTATAGTCTCCCTGTATAGTCTCCCTGTATCCCCTCCCTGTATACTCTCCCTGTATACTCTCACTGTATATTCTCTCTGTATACTCTCCCTATACCCCCTCCCTGTATACTCTCCCTGTATCTTCTCCCTGTATACTCTCCTTGTATTGTCTCCGTGTTTCCTCTCCCTGTATAATCTCCTTATATCCTCTCCCTGTATCTCCTCCCTATATACTCTCCTTGTATAGTCTCCCTGTATCCTTTCCCTGTATACTCTCCCTGTATGCTCTCCCTGTATACTCTCCCTGTATACTCTCCCTATATAGTCTCCCTGTATCCCCTCCCTGTATATTCTCCCTGTATCCCCTCTGTAGACAGAGTAGATATGGTAGATAGGGTAGGGTAGACAATGGAGTAGACAGAGTAGACAGTAGAGTGTAGAGTTTACCGGGAGTTTACTTGGAGAGGGTTTCGGGGTAGAGAGTAGAGCAAACTGTAGAGTAGACAGTAAAGTAGACGGTATAGTAGACTGTAGAGTAGACAGCAGAGTAGACTGTAGAGTAGACAGTAGAGTAGACAGGGTAGACAGTAGAGTAGACTGTAGAGTAGACAAAGTATACAGTAGAGTAGACTGTAGAATACACAGTAGAATAGACAGTAGAGTAAACTGTAGAGTAGACAGAGTAGACAGTTGAGTAGATAGTAGATTAGGCAGGGTAGACAGTAGAGTAAATAGTAGAGTAGAGAGGGTAGACAGTAGAATAAACAATAGATAGAGTAGAGAGTAGAGCAAACCCTATGGAGAGGGAGCATGGACACGGGGGTCGTCCCACAGTTACTAAAAACAACAGACATTGCCCCACTCCACAAAGGGGGCAGTAAAGCAACAGCAAAGAACTACAGACCGATAGCACTAACATCCCATATCATAAAAATCTTTGAAAGGGTCCTAAGAAGCAAGATCACCACCCATCTAGAAACCCATCAGTTACACAACCCAGGGCAACATGGGTTTAGAACAGGTCGCTCCTGTCTGTCTCAACTATTGGATCACTACGACAAGGTCCTAAATGCACTAGAAGACAAAAAGAATGCAGATGTAATATATACAGACTTTGCAAAAGCCTTCGACAAGTGTGACCATGGTGTAATAGGGCACAAAATGCGTGCTAAAGGAATAACAGGAAAAGTCGGTCGATGGATCTATAATTTCCTCACTAACAGAACACAGAGAGTAGTCGTCAACAGAGTAAAGTCCGAGGCAGCTACGGTGAAAAACTCTGTTCCACAAGGCACAGTACTCGCTCCCATCTTGTTCCTCATCCTCATATCTGACATAGACAAGGATGTCAGCCACAGCACCGTGTCTTCCTTTGCTGATGACACCCGAATCTGCATGACAGTGTCTTCCATTGCAGACACTGCAAGGCTCCAGGAGGACATTGCAGACACTGCAAGGCTCCAGGCGGACATTGCAGACACTGCAAGGCTCCAGGCAGACATTGCAGACACTGCAAGGCTCCAGGCGGACATCAACCAAATCTTTCAATGGGCTGCAGAAAACAATATGAAGTTCAATGATGAGAAATTTCAATTACTCAGATATGGTAGACACGAGGAAATTAAATCTTCATCAGAGTATAAAATAAATTCCGGCCACAAAATAGAGCGAAACACCAACGTCAAAGACCTGGGAGTGATCATGTCGGAGGATCTCACCTTCAAGGACCATAACATTGTATCAATCGCAGCTGCTACAGAAATGACAGGATGGATTCAAATTCAAAAGTTTATTCTCTATAAGGATTACAATGCTGAGTTTACAGAATTTGGTTATTGTGTGGTTTACATGTAGTAAAATAATAATTACAGAGTGGCTAGGCATTTCGGGCAGACATAATGAGAACCTTCAAAACTAGGGATGCCAAGCCCATGATGACACTCTTCAGGTCACTTGTTCTATCTAGGCTGGAATATTGCTGCACACTAACAGCACCTTTCAAGGCAGGTGAAATTGCTGACCTAGAAAATGTACAGAGAACCTTCACGGCGCGCATAACGGAGATAAAACACCTCAATTACTGGGAGCGCTTGAGGTTCCTAAACCTGTATTCCCTGGAACGCAGGTGGGAGAGATACATGATTATATACACCTGGAAAATCCTAGAGGGACTAGTTCCGAACTTGCACACGAAAATCACTCACAACGAAAGCAAAAGACTTGGCAGACGATGCAACATCCCCCCAATGAAAAGCAGGGGTGTCACTAGCACGTTAAGAGACCATACAATAAGTGTCAGGGACCCGAGACTGTTCAACTGCCTCCCAGCATACATGAGGGGGATTACCAATAGACCCCTGGCAGTCTTCAAGCTGGCACTGGACAAGCACCTAAAGTCGGTACCTGACCAGCCGGGCTGTGGCTCGTACATTGGATTGCGTGCAGCCAGCAGTAACAGCCTGGTTGGTCAGGCTCTGATCCACCAGGAGGCCTTGTCACAGACCGGGCCGAGGGGGCATTGACCCCCGGAACTCTCTCCAGGTAAACTACAGGTAAACAGTAGAGTAGAGAGGGCAGACAGTAGAGTAGAGAGGGTAGACAGTAGAATAGAGAGGGTAGACAAAAGAGTAGAGAGGGTAGACAGTAGAGAGGGTAGACAGAAGAGTAGAGAGGGTAGACAGTAGAGTAGAGAGGGTAGACAGAAGAGTAGAGAGGGTAGTCAGTAGAGAGGGTAGACAGTAGTGAGGGTAGACAGTATAGAGGGTAGACAGTAAAGAGGGTAGACAGTAGGGGGTAGACAGTAGAGAGGGTAGACAGTAGAGAGAGTAGACAGTAGAGAGTGTAGACAGTAGAGAGGGTAGACAGTAGAGAGGGTAGACAGTAGAGATGGTAGACAGTAGGGAGGGTAGACAGTAGAGATGGTAGATAGTAAAGAGGGTAGACAGTAGGGGGTAGACAGTAGAGAGGGTAGACAGTAGAGAGAGTAGACAGTAGAGAGTGTAGACAGTAGAGAGGGTAGACAGTAGAGAGGGTAGACAGTAGAGATGGTAGACAGTAGGGAGGGTAGACAGTAGAGATGGTAGACAGTAGTGAGGGTAGACAGTATAGAGGGTAGACAGTAAAGAGGGTAGACAGTAGGGGGTAGACAGTAGAGAGGGTAGACAGTAGAGAGAGTAGACAGTAGAGAGTGTAGACAGTAGAGAGAGTAGACAGTAGAGAGTGTAGACAGTAGAGAGGGTAGACAGTAGAGATGGTAGACAGTAGAGATGGTAGACAGTAGAGATGGTAGACAGTAGAGAGGGTAGACAGTAGAGATGGTAGACAGTAGAGAGGGTAGACAGTAGGGAGGGTAGACAGTAGAGAGGGTAGACAGTAGAGATGTTAGACAGTAGAGAGGGTAGACAGTAGAGATGGTAGACAGTAGAACTGGTAGACAGTAGAGAGGGTAGACAGTAGAGATGGTAGACAGTAGAGAGGGTAGACAGTAGAGAGGGTAGACAGTAGAGATGGTAGACAGTAGAGAGGGTAGACAGTAGAGAGGGTAGACAGTAGGGAGGGTAGACAGTAGAGAGGGTGGCCAGTAGAGATGGTAGACAGTAGAGAGGGTAGACAGTAGGGAGGGTAGACAGTAGAGTGGGTAGACAGTAGAGAGGGTAGACAGACATGGTAGACAGTAGAGAGGGTAGACAGTAGGGAGGTTAGACAGTAGAGAGGGTAGACAGTAGAAAGGGTAGACAGTAGAGAGGATAGACAGTACAGATGGTAGACAGTGGAGAGGGTAGACAGTAGAGAGGGTTGACAGTACAGATGGTAGACAGTAGAGAGGGTAGACAGTAGAGAGGGTAGACAGTAGAGAGGGTAGACAGTAGGGAGGGTAGACAGTAGAGAGGGTAGACAGTAGGGAGGGTAGACAGTAGAGAGGGTAGACAGTAGGGAGGGTAGACAGTTGAGAGGGTAGACAGTAGAGAGGGTAGACAGTAGAGATGGTAGGCAGTAGAGAGGTTAGACAGTAGGGAGGTTAGACAGTAGAGAGGGTAGACAGTAGGGAGGGTAGACAGTAGAGAGGGTAGACAGTAGAGAGGGTAGACAGTACAGATGGTAGACAGTAGAGAGGGTAGACAGTAGGGAGGGTAGACAGTAGAAAGGATAGACAGTAGAGATGGTAGACAGTAGAGAGGGTAGACAGTAGAGAGGGTAGACAGTAGAGAGGGTAGACAGTACAGATGGTAGACAGTAGAGAGGGTAGACAGTAGAGAGGGTAGACAGTACAGATGGTAGACAGTAGAGAGGGTAGACAGTAGAGAGGGTAGACAGTAGAGAGGGTAGACAGTAGAGAGGGTAGACAGTAGAGAGGGTAGACAGTAGGGAGGATAGACAGTAGGGAGGATAGACGGCAGTAGGGAGGATAGACAGTGGGGAGGATAGACATTAGGGAGGGTAGACAGTAGAGAGGATAGACAGTAGGGAGGCTAGACAGTAGGGAGGATAGGCAGTAGGGAGAATAGACAGTACTGAGGATAGACAGTAGAGAGGAGAGACAGTAGAGATGGTAGGCAGTAGAGAGGTTAGACAGTAGGGAGGTTAGACAGTAGAGAGGGTAGACAGTAGGGAGGGTAGACAGTAGAGAGGGTAGACAGTAGAGAGGGTAGACAGTAGAGAGGGTAGACAGTAGAGAGGGTAGACAGTAGAGAGGGTAGACAGTACAGATGGTAGACAGTAGAGAGGGTAGACAGTAGAGAGGGTAGACAGTACAGATGGTAGACAGTAGAGAGGGTAGACAGTAGAGAGGGTAGACAGTAGAGAGGGTAGACAGTAGAGAGGGTAGACAGTAGAGAGGGTAGACAGTAGAGATGGTAGACAGTAGAGAGGGTAGACAGTAGAGAGGGTAGACAGTAGAGAGGGTAGACAGTACAGATGATAGACAGTAGAGAGGGTAGACAGTAGAGAGGGTAGACAATAGAGAGGGTAGACAGTAGAGAGGGTAGACAGTAGAGAGGGTAGACAGTAGAGAGGGTAGAGAGTAGAGAGGGTAGACTGGGCACTGCGGGTTGACTGCTGTTGTGACGCATCAGTCTTGGGCTGCAGTCCGTACCACGTACATCTCTCTACGTACCGTTTGTGTTTTATCTCCCAGCACGCCCTCTGTACGTTGTAAAAGCCTAGTGTACGTTATTGTCGGTTATAGTACGCCCTCTGTACGTTGTAGCACGCTCTCTGTACGTTGTAGCACGCTCTCTGTACGTTGTAATAGCCTAGTATACGTTATTGAACGTGTAATGTAAGTTATATCACGCCCTTTGTACGTTGTAACAGCCTATTGTACGTGTATTGTACGTTACTGTACGTGTTGTGTACGTTACTGCACATTACGTGTAGTGCACATTACTGTACGTGTAGTATACGTTACTGTACGTGTAGTGTACGTTACTGTACGTGTAGTGTACGTTATTGTACGTGTTGTGTACGTTACTGTACGTGTAGTGTACGTTACTGTACATGTAGTGCACATTACTGTACGTGTAGTGTACGTTACTGTACGTGTTGTGGACGTTACTGTACGTGTTGTGTGCGTTACTGTGCGTGTAGTGTACGTTACTGTACGTGTAGTCCACATTGCTGTACGTGTAGTGTACGTTTCTGTGCGTGTATTGCACATTACTGTACGTGTAGTGTACGTTACTGTACGTGTAGTGTAAGTTACTGTACGTGTAGTGTACGTTACTGTACGTGTTGTGTACGTTACTGTACGTGTAGTGTGCGTTACTGTACGTGTAGTGCACATTACTGTACGTGTAGTGTACGTTACTGTACGAGTTGTGTACGTTATTGTACGTGTAGTGTACATTGATGTACGTGTAATGTACATTACTGTACGTGTAGCATACATTAATGCATGTGTAGTGTACGTTACTGTACGTGTAGTGTACATTACTGTACGTGTAGTGTACATTACTATACATGTAGTGTACATTTCTATACGTGCAGTGTACGTTACTGTACGTGTTGTGTACATTACTGTACGTGTAGTGTACATTACTATACGTATGTACATAACTGTACGTGTAGTGTACGTTAATGTACGTGTAGTGTAAGTTATTGTACGTGTAGTGTACGTTACTGTACGTGTAGTGTACTTTAATGTACGTATAGTGTACGTTACTGTTGTGTTGTATTTGTTACTGTGGTGTTGTGTGCGTTACTGCCCGTGTAGTGTACATCACTGTACGTGTAGTGTTAGTTATTGTGCGTGTAGTTTACGTTACGGTACGTGTTGTGTACGTTACTGTACTTGTAGTGTACATTATGATACAAGAGGCACTATATCTGTACTACGAAGGGAGACCCTGGTCAGAGATTTTATTTTGCTACTGATTGTACTTAATTGTTTTCTGTTTACAATAATGTTTTACCGCTGATTATATCACTGCTTAGCTAATCTTAAGTTAATTTTAAGCCTGCCCGTAATGCTCTGCATTCAAGGGGCTTTGGCATCCTGTGGACGGTAGCGCAAGAGCATATGGATACACAATAGGCCTAGGAACTAGGCCTCAAAAGGGTTAACATGTGTACGTTTGGATTTATATCTACATATCTACAGTTCACTTATCTGTTAGAAGCAAATTTAGGAAATTTGCTTAGTATATCTGGTATCTTATTTTCATTAATAAGATATCTTGACATGTCACATAGGTTATTATACTGTCTGTCTCTGTATTCCTCAATAAGTGGACAATTAAGCACATAGTGTTCAAGACAGTGACCATATGCCTGATCACATAATTTACATTTAGTTTGATCATCATCTGTGTGTCTCCCAAACTGCCAGAAGTACTTGTAACCAAGCCTAAGCCTGGCCACTACAACATCAGTCAGTACTTGTAACCAAGCCTAAGCCTGGCCACTACAACATCAGTCAGTACTTGTAACCAAGCCTAAGTCTGGCCACTACAACATCAGTCAGTACTTGTAACCAAGCCTAAGCCTGGCCACTACAACATCAGTCAGTACTTGTAACCAAGCCTAAGCCTGGCCACTACAACATCAGTCAGTACTTGTAACCAAGCCTAAGTCTGGCCACTACAACATCAGTCAGTACTTGTAACCAAGCCTAAGTCTGGCCACTACAACATCAGTCAGTACTTGTAACCAAGCCTAAGTCTGGCCACTACAACATCAGTCAGTACTTGTAACCAAGCCTAAGCCTGGCCACTACAACATCAGTCAGTACTTGTAACCAAGCCTAAGCCTGGCCACTACAACATCAGTCAGTACTTGTAACCAAGCCTAAGCCTGGCCACTACAACATCAGTCAGTACTTGTAACCAAGCCTAAGCCTGGCCACTACAACATCAGTCAGTACTTGTAACCAAGCCTAAGCCAGGCCACTACAACATCAGTCAGTACTTGTAACCAAGCCTAAGCCTGGACACTACAACATCAGTCAGTACTTGTAACCAAGCCTAAGCCTGGACACTACAACATCAGTCAGTACTTGTAACCAAGCCTAAGCCTGGCCACTACAACATCAGTCAGTACTTGTAACCAAGCCTAGGCCTGGACACTACAACATCAGTCAGTACTTGTAACCAAGCCTAAGCCTGGCCACTACAACATCAGTCAGTACTTGTAACCAAGCCTAAGCCTGGCCACTACAACATCAGTCAGTACTTGTAACCAAGCCTAAGCCTGGCCACTATAACATCAGTCAGTACTTGAAACCAAGCCTAAGCCTGGCCACTATAACATCAGTCAGTACTTGTAACCAAGCCTAAGCCTGGCCACTACAACATCAGTCAGTACTTGTAACCAAGCCTAAGCCAGGCCACTACAACATCAGTCAGTACTTGTAACCAAGCCTAAGCCTGGACACTACAACATCAGTCAGTACTTGTAACCAAGCCTAAGCCTGGACACTACAACATCAGTCAGTACTTGTAACCAAGCCTAAGCCTGGCCACTACAACATCAGTCAGTACTTGTAACCAAGCCTAGGCCTGGACACTACAACATCAGTCAGTACTTGTAACCAAGCCTAAGCCTGGCCACTACAACATCAGTCAGTACTTGTAACCAAGCCTAAGCCTGGCCACTACAACATCAGTCAGTACTTGTAACCAAGCCTAAGCCTGGCCACTATAACATCAGTCAGTACTTGAAACCAAGCCTAAGCCTGGCCACTATAACATCAGTCAGTACTTGTAACCAAGCCTAAGCCAGGCCACTACAACATCAGTCAGTACTTGTAACCAAGCCTAAGCCTGGCCACTATAACATCAGTCAGTACTTGAAACCAAGCCTAAGCCTGGCCACTATAACATCAGTCAGTACTTGTAACCAAGCCTAAGCCAGGACAAAACATCAGTCAGTACTTGTAACCAAGCCTAAGTCTGGCCACTACAACTTCAGCCAGTACTTGTAACCAAGCCTAAGCCTGGCCACTACAACATCAGTCAGTACTTGTAACCAAGCCTAAGCCTGGCCACTACAACATCAGTCAGTACTTGTAATCAAGCCTAAGCCTGGCCACTACAACATCAGTCAGTACTTGTAACCAAGCCTAAGCCTGGCCACTACAACATCAGTCAGTGTTCACATTGCAAGTTGCTCCATAAACATACTTATCTACGTTCATGTTATCATAGTGGATTATAGATCTACTCAGGCTTCTAACTGCATTCTTATAACAATCATTTTCATTATTTACTTCTCTCCTAATATTATTCCTAATGCTAGACACAGTTATACCAAAGTTATGTTCTACATTCTCCTTCTGGGTACTCTTCTTGGCTAACATATCAACTTTATCATGAAGGAGTAATCCAATGTGTGATGGGATCCATACCAATTGTACATGAATTACTTTGTCCCTGATTTTTGAGTATCTATACCTGGCTTCTCCAATGAGCTTGTTGTTGGAGTCATTATATGAGTCAAGAGCCTTCAATGATGACATAGAATCAGTAATGATGATAGAGTCAAGCTCAGTGTCATAGGTTAGCTTTAGCGCCATTAGGGTTGCAAACAATTCAGTTTGTAGTGTAGACGCCCAGTTAATTCTTATGCCTAACTCAACAAATTTATTATGGTTCTTAACTAGGGAGGTGGCAACAAGAGCAGATGCAGCCCTGCCAGAAGACTCCTGTTTAGATCCATCAGCGTATATAACTTGTGATAACTTATTACTACCAGCTAGGCCAGAAATTTCTTCTTGAGCAGTTGCTTTAACAAGAGATTTAAGGAAGGGATTACTAGCAATGAGCTTCTTGGGAGGGACTCTTCAGAGAAATAGCAAACTTGGAACTAAAGCTAAAGGAATCTTACGGGAGACAAGAAACGCGAGAAAAAATAAAAGGCATAAATTAAATTGAAAGAAACCCAAAATATTTCTTTTCTTATGCCAGATCAAAGTCGAGAACAACATCCAGTATTGGGCCCCTACTTAAACAAGATGGGTCCTACACAAATGACAGCAAGGAAATGAGTGAGCTACTCAAGTCCCAATATGACTCAGTTTTTAGTGAGCCGCTAACCAGACTGAGAGTCGAAGATCTAAATGAATTTTTTATGAGAGACAGAAATTGGCAGACTCGAATCTATCTGATATTACCATGACACCAAATGATCAAACAGGCGATAAATGACATGCCCATGCACTCTGCCCCAGGGCCAGACTCATGGAACTCTGTGTTCATCAAGTACTGCAAGAAGCCCCTATCAGGAGCTTTTACCATCCTATGGAGAGGGAGCATGGTCACGGGGGTCGTCCCACAGTTACTAAAAATAACAGACATAGCCCCACTCCACAAAAGTGGCTGTAAAGCAATAACAAAGAACTACAGACAGATAGCACTAACATCCCATATCATAAAAATCTTTGAGAGGGTCCTAAGAAGCAAGATCGCCACCCATCTAGATACCCATCAGTTACACAACCCAGGGCAACATGGGTTTAGAGCAGGTCGCTCCTGTCTGTCTCAACTACTGGACCACTATGACAAGGTCCTGGATGCTCTAGAAGACCAACAAAATGCAGATGTAATATCCACAGACTTTGCAAAAGCCTTTGACAAGTGTGACGATGGCGCAATAGCGCACCAAAATGCGTGCTAAAGGAATAACAGGAAAAGTTGGTTGATGGATCTATAATTTCCTCACAAACAGAGCACAAAGAGTAGTAGTCAACAGAGTAAAGTCTGAGGCGGCTACGGTGAAAAGCTCTGTTCCACAAGGCACAGTACTCGCTCCCATCTTGTTTCTCATCCTCATACCTGACATAGACAAGGATGTCAGCCACAGCACCGTGTCTTCCTTTGCAGATGACACCCGAATCTGCATGACAGTGTCTTCCATTGCAGACACTGCAAGGCTCCAGGCGGACATTGCAGACACTGCAAGGCTCCAGGCGGACATTGCAGACACTGCAAGGCTCCAGGCGGACATCAACCAAATCTTTAAATGGGCCGCAGAAAATAATATGAAGTTCAATGATGAGAAATTTCAATTACTCCAATATGGAAAACGTGAGGAAATTAAAACTATATCGGAGTATAAAATAAATTCCAACCACACAATAGAGCGAGAAACTAATGTAAAAAACCTGGGAGTGATCATGTCGGAGGATCTCACCTTCAAGGACCATAACATTATATCAATCGCATCTGCTAGAAAAATGACAGGATGGATAATGAGAACCTTCAAAACTAGGGATGCCAAGCCCATGATGACACTCTTCAGGTCACTTGTTCTATCTAGGCTGGAATATTGCTACACACTAACAGCACCTTTCAAGGCAGGTGAAATTGCTGACCTAGAAAATGTACAGAGAACCTTCACGGGGCGCATAACAGAGATAAAACACCTCAATTACTGGGAGCGCTTGAGGTTCCTGAACCTGTACTCCCTAGAACGCAGGCGGGAGAGATACATGTTCATATATACACTTGGAAAATCCTAGAGGGATTAGTGCCAAACTTGCACACGAAAATCACTCCCTATGAAAGCAAAAGACTTGGCAGACGATGCAACATCCCCCCAATGAAAAGCAGGGGTGTCACTAGCATGCTAAGAGACAACACAGTAAGTGTCAGGGGCCCAAGACTGTTCAACTGTCTCCCAGCATACATAAGGGGGATTACCAATAGACACCTGGCTGTCTTCAAGACCCCTGGCTGTCTTCAAGACCCCTGGCTGTCTTCAAGGCCCTTGGCTGTCTTCAAGACCCCTGGCTGTCTTCAAGACCTCCAGCTGTCTTCAAGACCCCTGGCTGTCTTCAAGACCCCTGGCTGTCTTCAAGACCTAAGGCTGTCTTCAGGACTCCTTGCTGTCTTTAAGACCCAGGGCTGTCTTCAAGACCCCTGACTGTCTTCAAGACCCCTAGCTTTCTTCAAGACCCCTGGCTGTCTTCAAGACCCAAGGCTGTCTTCAAGACTCCTGGCTGTCTTCAAGACCCCTGGCTGTCTTCAAGACCCCAGGCTGTCTTCAGGACTCCTTGCTGTCTTTAAGACCCATGGCTGTCTTCGAAACTCCTGGCTGTCTTGAAGACCCCGGGCTGCCTTCAAGACTCTTAGCTGTCTTCAAGACCCCTGGATGCCAAGACCCCAGGCTGTCTTCAAGACTCCTTGCTGTCTTCAAGACCCCAGGCTGTCTTTAAAACTCCTGGCTATCTTCAAGACTCGTGGCTGTATTCAAGACCTTTGGCTGTCTTCAAGACCCCTGGCTATCTTCAAGATTCCTGGCTATCTTCAAGACTTCTGGCTATCTTCAAGACTCCTGGCTATCTTCAAGACTCCTGGCTATCTTCAAGACTCCTGGCTATCTTCAAGACTCCTGGCTATCTTCAAGACCCCTGGCTATCTTCAAACCCCAGGCTGTCTTCAAGACTCCTGGCTATCTTCAAGACCCCTGGCTATCTTCAAGACTCCTGGCTGTCTTCAAGACCCCTGGCTATCTTCAAGACCCCAGGCTGTCTTCAAGACCCCTGGCTATCTTCAAGACTCCTGGCTATCTTCAAGACTCCTGGCTATCTTCAAGACTCCTGGCTATCTTCAAGACTCCTGGCTATCTTCAAGACTCCTGGCTATCTTCAAGACTCCTGGCTATCTTCAAGACTCCTGGCTATCTTCAAGACCCCTGGCTATCTTCAAGACCCCAGGCTGTCTTCAAGACTCCTGGCTATCTTCAAGACCTCAGGCTGTCTTCAAGACCCCTGGCTATCTTCAAGACCCAGGCTGTCTCTCAAGATCCCCTGGCCATTCCTCTTCAAGACTCCTGGCTATCTTCAAGACTCCTGGCTATCTGCAAGACCCCAGGCTGTCTTCAAGACCCCTGGCTATCTTCAAGACTCCTGGCTATCTTCAAGACCTCAGGCTGTCTTCAAGACCCCTGGCTATCTTCAAGACCCCAGGCTGTCTTCAAGACCCCTGGCTATCTTCAAGACTCCTGGCTATCTTCAAGACTCCTGGCTATCTGCAAGACCCCAGGCTGTCTTCAAGACCCCTGGCTATCTGCAAGACCCCAGGCTGTCTTCAAGACCCCAGGCTGTCTTCAAGACCCCAGGCTGTCTTCAAGACCCTGGCTATCTTCAAGACTCCTGGCTATCTTCAGATTCCTGGCTATCTGCAAGACCCCTGGCTGCCCTCTAAGACTCCTGGCCATCTTCAAGACCCTATTATCTGCAAGACCCCCGGCTGTCTTCAAGACTCCTGGCTATCTTCAAGACTCCTGGCTATCTGCAAGACCCCTGGCTGTCTTCAAGACTCCTGGCTATCTTCAAGACTCCTGGCTATCTGCAAGACCCCTGGCTGTCTTCAAGACTCCTGGCTATCTTCAAGACTCCTGGCTATCTGCAAGACCCCAAGCTGTCTTCAAGACTCCTGGCTATCTTCAAGACTCCTGGCTATCTTCAAGACTCCTGGCTATCTGCAAGACTTCATATCTTCAAGACCCCAGGTTGTCTTCAAGACCCTGGCATCTGCAAGACCCCCTGGCTGCCTTCAAGACTCCTACTATCTTCAAGACTCCTGGCTATCTGGGTAAGACCCCAGGCTGTCTTCTCAAGACTCCTGGCTATCTTCAAGACTCCTGGCTATCTGCAAGACCCCCTGGCTGTCTTCAAGACTCCTGGCTATCTTCTTTCAAGACTGGACTATCTGCAAGACCCTGGCTGCTCTCAAGACTCCGGCTATCTTCAAGACTCCTGGCTATCTGCAAGACCTCCCGGCTGTCTCTCAAGACTCCTGGCCATCTTCAAGACTCCTACATCTTCAAGACCCTGGCTATCTTCAAGACTCCTATTATCTTCAGAAGACCCCCACATCTTCTCTTCAAGACTCCTGGCTATCTTCAAGACCCCTGGCTATCTGCAAGACCCCAGGCTGTCTTCAAGACCCCAGGCTGTCTTCAAGCAGGCACTGGACAGGCACCATTGGTGAGCACTTGACCAGCAGGGCTGTGGTTCGTAAGTAGGGTTGCGTGCGGCCAACAGTAACAGCCTGGTTGATCAGGCCCTGATCCACCATGAGGCCTGGTCACAGACCGGGCCGCGGGGGCGTTGACCCCCGGAACTCTCTCCAGGTAAACTCCAGGTATACGTGTAGTGTACGTTATAACAGCGTAGTGTACGTGATATGACGCTTAATGTACGTTGTGACAATGTACGTTGTGGTGTAAAGATAGATAAAAAGAGAGAGAGAGAGAGAGAGAGAGAGAGAGAGAGAGAGAGAGAGAGAGAGAGAGAGAGAGAGAGAGAGAGAGAGAGAGAGAGAGAGAGAGAGAGAGAGAGGGAGAGAGAGTGAGAGAGAGAGAGAGAGAGAGAGAGAGAGAGAGAGAGAGAGAGAGAGAGAGAGAGAGAGAGAGAGAGAGGGAGAGAGAGGGAGAGAGAGAGAGAGAGAGAGAGAGAGAGAGAGAGAGAGAGAGAGAGAGAGAGAGAGAGAGAGAGAGAGAGAGAGAGAGAGAGAGAGACAATTTCTCAATGGTCAGTATAATTGAGTGGGGGAGGCAGTGGTGGTAGTGGTGGTAGCCAGGCTGTCAGTGGTGCTATATCAGTGGTAGAGTCATGAATGACACTGTCAGTGGTGGTGGTAGTAGTGGTGGTGGTGGTGGTAGTGGTGGTGGTAGTGGTGGTGGTGGTAGTAGTGGTGGTGGTGGTGGTAGTGGTGGTGGGAGTGGTGGTGGTGGTGGTAGTGGTGGTGGTAGTGGTGGTTGTAGTGGTTGTGGTACTGATGGTGGTAGTAGTGGTGGTAGTGGTAGTGGCTGTAGTAGTGGTGGTGGTGGTGGTGGTGGTGGTGGTGGTGGTGGTGGTGATGGTGGTGGTGATAGTAGTAGTGGTGGTAGTGGTAAAGGTAGTAGTGGTAGTGGTGGTGGTAGTGGTTGTGGTAGTGATGGTAGTAGTGGTGGTAGTAATGGTAGTGGTGGTAGTAGTGGTGGTAGTAGTGGTGGTAGTGGTGGCAGTAGTAGTGGTGGCAGTAGTGGTGGCAATAGTGGTGGTAGTGGTAGTAGTAATAGTAGTGTTGGTAGTAGTGGCATAACAGTAGGTAGCAGGTGGCAGAAAGTGCATGCAGGTACAGTAGTGGCAGTAGGAGGTAGCAGTGTGTAGTGATAGTAATAGTAGTGGTGGTAGTAGTGGTGGTAACAGTGGTAGTAGTGGTAGTAGTAGTGGTAGTGGTGGTAATAGTGGTGGTAGTAGTGGTGGTAGCAGTGGTAGTAGTGGTGGTGGTAGTGGTGGTAGTAGTGGTGATAGTAGTGGTGGTAATAGTGCTAGTAGTAGTGGTAGTGGTGGTAGTAATGGTGGTAATAATGGTAGCAGTGGTAGTAGTGGTAGTAATGGTGGCAGTAGTGGCAGTAGTGGTGGCAGTAACGGTGGTAGTCGGTAGTAGTTGTGGCAGCAGGCAGTAGTAGTAGGTAGTGGCAGTAGAGGCACAGCAGTGGCAGCTGCAGAAAAGTGGCAGCAGTGCAGCGGCAGAGGACAGCAGGGCAGCTGCAGTGGCAGATGATAGCAGGCAGCTGCAGAGTGGCAGAAGAGTGCACAGAGTAATAGCAGCAGCAGTGGCAGCAGTGGCAGCAGCAGTGGGCAGCAGTGGCAGCTGCAGCAGTGGGGCAGAGTGGCAGCAGGTGCAGAAAGTGGCAGCAGCAGTGGCAGCAGTGGCAGCAGTGGCAGTGGCACTGCAGCAGTGGCAGCAGTGGCAGAGGTGATAGCAGTGGCAGGCTGTGGCAGCAGTGGCAGCAGTGGCAGCAGCAGCAGGCAGCAGTGGGTAGCAGCAGGCTGTGCAGCAGCAGGCAGTGGCAGCAGCAGCAGCAGTGGCAGTAGTGGCAGTGGTAGCTGTGGCAGTGCAGCAGTGGCAGTAGCAGCAGCAGTGGTGCAGTGGCAGTAGTGGCAGCTGCAGTAGTGGCAGCAGGTGGTAGTAGAGGTGATAGTAGTGGTGGTTGTGGTAGTAGTAGTGGTAGTAGTGGTAGTAGCAGTGGTAGTAGTGGTGGTAGAGGTGATAGTAGTGGTGGTTGAAACTCTTGT
Organism: Cherax quadricarinatus; assembly: GCF_038502225.1. Taxonomy (NCBI): domain Eukaryota; kingdom Metazoa; phylum Arthropoda; class Malacostraca; order Decapoda; family Parastacidae; genus Cherax; species Cherax quadricarinatus. Next base: position 79,697,510 of record NC_091294.1, read on the forward strand.
TATTAATAACTCCACAAGGTCATTCTGTTTAGCCTTAATGACCACGCTGAGAGTGCTGGTAGTTGCTGGTAGGTGCTGGTAGGTGCTTGTAGGTGTTGGTAGTTGCTGGTAGGTGCTGGTAGGTGCTTGTAGTTGTTGGTAGTTGCTGGTAGTTGCTGGTAGGTGCTAGTAGGTGTTGGTAGTTGCTGGTAGTTGTGGTAGGTGCTAGTAGGTGTTGGTAGTTGCTGGTAGCTGCTGGTAGGTGCTAGTAGGTGTTGGTAGTTGCTGGTAGTTGCTGGTAGGTGCTTGTAGGTCTTGTTAGTTGCTGGTAGGTGCTAGTGGGTGTTGTTAGTTGCTGGTAGGTGCTAGTGGGTGTTGTTAGTTGCTGGTAGGTGCTAGTGGGTGTTGGTAGTTGCTGGTAGGTGCTAGTGGGTGTTGTTAGTTGTTGGTAGGTGCTAGTGGGTGTTGTTAGTTGCTGGTAGGTGCTAGTGGGTGTTGGTAGTTGCTGGTAGGTGCTAGTGGGTGTTGGTAGTTGCTGGTAGGTGCTAGTGGGTGTTGGTAGTTGCTGGTAGGTGCTAGTGGGTGTTGGTAGTTGCTGGTAGTGGAGAATGATAGCAGGTGGTCAGTTCCGACTACCACTACTAGTGGTACTACTGTCATCGAGGCAGTAAACCTGGAGGTTATTGCAAGGGGTGAACGCCCCCGTGGCCCAGTGCGTGAGCAGGCCTGGTGGTGGATCATGGTTTGATCAACCAGGCTGTTACTTCTGGCCGCACGTAGGAACCACAGCCCGGATGGTCAGGTACTGTGTGTCTGTCCAGCACCTTCTTGAAGACAACCAGAGATCTTGAAGACAACCAGGGATCTTGAAGACAACCAGGGATCTTGAAGACAACCAGGGATCTTGAAGACAACCAGGGATCTTGAAGGCAACCAGGGATCTTGAAGACAACCAGGGATCTTGAAGACAACCAGGGATCTTGAAGACAACCAGGGATCTTGAAGGCAACCAGAGATCTTGAAGACAACCAGGGATCTTGAAGACAACCAGGGATCTTGAAGACAACCAGGGATCTTGAAGACAACCAGAGATCTTGAAGACAACCAGGGATCTTGAAGACAACCAGGGATCTTGAAGACAACCAGGGATCTTGAAGACTACCAGGGATCTTGAAGACAACCAGGGATCTTGAAGAGAACCAGGGATCTTGAAGGCAACCAGGGATCTTGAAGACAACCAGGGATCTTGAAGACAACCAGGGATCTTGAAGACAACCAGGGATCTTGAAGACAACCAGGGATCTTGAAGACAACCAGGGATCTTGAAGGCAACCAGGGATCTTGAAGACAACCAGGGATCTTGAAGACAACCAGGCATCTTGAAGACAACCAGGGATCTTGAAGGCAACCAGGGATCTTGAAGACAACCAGGGATCTTCAAGACAACCAGGGATTTTGAAGACAACCAGGGATCTTGAAGACAACCAGGGATCTTGAAGACAACCAGGGATCTTGAAGGCAACCAGGGATCTTGAAGACAACCAGGGATCTTGAAGACAACCAGGGCTCTTGAAGACAACCAGGGATCTTGAAGGCAACCAGGGATCTTGAAGACAACCAGGGATCTTGAAGACAACCAGGGATTTTGAAGACAACCAGGGATCTTGAATACAACCAGGGATCTTGAAGACAACCAGGGATCTTGAAGACAACCAGGGCTCTTGAAGACAACCAGCGGTCTTGAAGACAACCAGTGGTCTTGAAGACAACCAGGAATCTTGAAGACAACCAGGAGTCTTGAAGACAACCAGGGCTATTGAAGACAACCAGGGATCTTGAAGACAACCAGGGATCTTGAAGACAACCAGGGCTCTTGAAGACAACCAGGGCTCTTGAAGACAACCAGGGGTCTTGAAGACAACCAGGAGTCTTGAAGACAACCAGGGGTCTTGAAGACAACCAGGGATCTTGAAGACAACGAAGGATTTTGAAGACAACCAGGGATCTTGAAGACAACCAGGAGTCTTGAAGACAACCAGGGGTCTTGAAGACAACCAGGGATCTTGAATACAACGAGGGATTTTGAAGACAACCATGGATCTTGAAGACAACCAGGAGTCTTGAAGACAACCAGGGCTCTTGAAGACAACCAGGGCTCTTGAAGACAACCAGGGCTCTTGAAGACAACCAGGGATCTTGAAGACAACCAGGGATCTTGAAGACAACGAAGGATTTTGAAGACAACCAGTGATCTTGAAGGCAACCAGGAGTCTTGAAGAAAACCAGGGCTCTTGAAGACAACCAGGGATCTTGAAGACAACCAGGGATCTTGAAGACAACCAGGAGTCTTGAAGACAACCAGGGGTCTTGAAGACAACCAGGGATCTTGAAGACAACGAAGGATTTTGAAGACAACCAGGGATCTTGAAGACAACCAGGAGTCTTGAAGACAACCAGGGGTCTTGAAGACAACCAGGGATCTTGAAGACAACCAGGGATCTTGAAGACAACGAGGGATCTTGAAGACAACCAGGAGTCTTGAAGACAACCAGGGGTCTTGAAGACAACCAGGGCTCTTGAAGACAACCAGGGCTCTTGAAGACAACCAGGGCTCTTGAAGACAACCAGGGATCTTGAAGACAACCAGGGATCTTGAAGACAATCAGGGATCTTAAAGATAACCAGGGATCTTGAAGACAACCAGGAGTCTTGAAGACAACCAGGGCTCTTGAAGACAACCAGGGATCTTGAAGACAACCAGGGATCTTGAAGACAACCAGAGATCTTGAAGACAACCAGTGGTCTTGAAGACAACCAGGGATCTTGAAGACAACCAGCGATCTTCCAGACAACCAGGGATCTTGAAGACAACCAGGAGTCTTGAAGACAACCAGGGCTCTTGAAGACAACCAGGAGTCTTGAAGACAACCAGGGGTCTTGAAGACAACCAGGGCTCTTGAAGACAACCAGGGATCTTGAAGACAACCAGGGATCTTGAAGACAACCAGGGACCTTGAAGACAACCAGGGATCTTGAAGACAACCAGGGGTCTCGAAGACAACCAGGGATCTTGAAGACAACCAGGGGTCTTGAAGACAACCAGGGGTCTTTATGACAACCAGGGATATTGAATACAACCAGGGATCCTGAAGACAACCAGGGGTCTTGAAGACAACCAAAGGTCTTGAAGGCAACCAGGGATCTTGAAGACACCCAGGGGTCTTGAAGACAGCCAGGGGTCTTAAGACAGTCAGAGGTCTTGAAGACAACCAGGGGTCTTGTAGACGACCAGGGGTCTTGGAGACAACCAGGGGTCTTGTAGACAACCAGGGGTCTCGAAGACAACCAGGGATCTTGAAGACAACCAGGGGTCTCGAAGACAACCAGGGGTCTTGAAGACAACCAGGGGTCTTTATGACAACCAGGGATATTGAATACAACCAGGGATCCTGAAGACAACCAGGGGTCTTGAAGACAACCAAAGGTCTTGAAGGCAACCAGGGATCTTGAAGACACCCAGGGGTCTTGAAGACAGCCAGGGGTCTTAAGACAGTCAGAGGTCTTGAAGACAACCAGGGGTCTTGTAGACGACCAGGGGTCTTGGAGACAACCAGGGGTCTTGTAGACGACCAGGGGTCTTGAAGACAACCAGGGGTCTTAATAAGTACCAGGAGTCTTGAAGATAGCCAGAGGTCTTAATGAAAACCAGGAGTCTTGAAGACAGCCAGGGATCTTGAAGACAACCAGGGGTCTTGAAGACAATCAGTGGTCTTGAAGACAGCCAGGGGTCTTGAAGACAACCAGGGGTCTTGAAGACAGCCAGGGGTCTTGAAGACAACCTGTGGTCTTGAAGTCAGCCAGGGATCTTGAAGACAACCAGTGGTCTTGAAGAAGACCAGGGGTCTTGAAGACAGCCAGGAGTCTTGAAGACAACCAGTGGTTTTGAAGACAACCAGGGATCTTGAAGACAAGCAGTGGTCTTGAAGACAGCCAGGGGTCTTGAAGACAACCAGTGGTTTTGAAGACAACCAGGGATCTTGAAGACAACCAGTGGTCTTGAAGACAACCAGTGGTCTTGAAGACAGCCATGGGTCTTGAAGACAGTCAGAGGTCTTGAAGACAACCAGTGGTTTTGAAGACAACCAGGGATCTTGAAGACAACCAGTGGTCTTGAAGACAGCCAGGGGTCTTGAAGACAACCAGGGATCTTGAAGAAGGCCAGGGGTCTTGAAGACAGCCAGGGGTCTTGAAGACAACCTGTGGTCTTGAAGACAGCCAGGGGTCTTGAAGACAACCAGTGGTTTTGAAGACAACCAGGGATCTTGAAGACAACCAGTGGTCTTGAAGACAACCAGTGGTCTTGAAGACAGCCATGGGTCTTGAAGACAGTCAGAGGTCTTGAAGACAACCAGTGGTTTTGAAGACAACCAGGGATCTTGAAGACAACCAGTGGTCTTGAAGACAGCCAGGGGTCTTGAAGACAACCAGTGGTTTTGAAGACAACCAGGGATCTTGAAGAAGGCCAGGGGTCTTGAAGACAGCCAGGGGTCTTGAAGACAACCTTTGGTCTTGAAGACAGCCAGGGATCTTGAAGACAACCAATGGTCTTGAAGAAGACCAGGGGTCTTGAAGACAACCAGTGGTCTTGAAGACAGCCAGGGGTCTTGAAGACAACCAGTGGTTTTGAAGAAGACCAGGGGTCTTGAAGACAGCCAGGGGTCTTGAAGACAACCAGTGGTCTTGAACACAGCCAAGGGTCTTGAAGACAACCAGTGGTTTTGAAGACAACCAGGGATCTTGAAGACAACCAGTGGTCTTGAAGACAGCCAGTGGTCTTGAAGACAACCAGTGGTTTTGAAGACAACCAGGGATCTTGAAGACAACCAGTGGTCTTGAAGACAACCAGTGGTCTTGAAGACAGCCAGGGGTCTTGAAGACAGTCAGGGGTCTTGAAGACAACCAGTGGTTTTGAAGACAACCAGGGATCTTGAAGACAACCAGGGGTCTTGAAGACAACCAGTGGTCTTGAAGACAGCCAAGGGTCTTGAAGACAGCCAGGGGTCTTGAAGACAACCAGTGGTTTTGAAGACAACCAGGGATCTTGAAGACAACCAGTGGTCTTGAAGACAACCAGGGCTCTTGAAGACAACCAGGGGTCTTGAAGAGAACCAGTGGTCTTGAAGACAACCAGTGGTTTTGAAGACAGCCAGGGGTCTTGAAGACAACCAGTGGTCTTGAAGACAACCAGTGGTCTTGAAGACAACCAGTCGTCTTGAAGACAGCCAGGGGTCTTGAAGACAGCCAGGGGTCTTGAAGACAACCAGTGGTTTTGAAGACAACCAGGGATCTTGAAGACAACCAGTGGTCTTGAAGACAGCCAGGGGTCTTGAAGACAACCAGGGGTCTTGATCTCAGTAGTAGTAACGTAGTAACCAGTTACCAGTAACCAGTGTCCGTTGACTCACGACCAACCGTCTTGAGTCACGTCTTCATATTGTGCTGAGCTGACACTATTTCAAAACACCCACTGCGGGGTACTGGCCAGCCGCCTAGCCAGTGTTACGAGTGGAAGCAAGGAGATAGGTACGTCTGGCGGGCATTCTCCACATAACAGCAATTATACGTATAACAGCCTACGTGAGTATTTCTACCCTAATCCACGTATCGAACTCCCACATGATAAATGGTGTACAGCGGTGTGGAGCGTGGATTTACGTTTTTAAGGGTAATTCAAGGCGTTTGAAGACTGTTGTGAGTAGCCGGCAGGGTCAACGGTGAATGCCCTCCCCTCACACCCACCAGCCACTACCCATCCGCACCACCTCGAGCCAGCAGCTTATACCCTCACAGCTTCAGCCTGCAAGCCTGTTGCAGCCGTTTCAAGCTTCCTGGCTTAGTTCGTGTGCTAATTGCTTCATCTCCGAGGGGTTGACCCGGATTTTGCAATTAAGCCAGTCAGTAAGCCAGACTGTGGAAGTGAACGCCAGTCAGCCTATCATCCAGCCTGTCTCCTGTCATCCAACTGCTCCTCCGTGCTTTGTGCATCGTTACACGTCTTCCAGTCATCCATTCTCGTGGGGTAAGCCAGTCAGCCAACCCAGCTTCTAACCCAGCTGAGAGAGAGAAGTAAGCCACGCAGTAAGAAGTAAGCCAAGCTCCTCTGAGGTATTGTCTATATCGCTGTGCTCCCTGTTGGATGCTAAGAGTGGTTTTTACCATTCCTGTGGCTTAGAGTGGGTTGTTAGCCATCTTCGTGGGTGAGTGGGGTACGCGGCAGCCTCACCGTCCCCCCCCCACCACCACTCTCCCACCACCAGGGGTGCGCGGCAGTACCCCAGCGAGAGTCATACCCACCACTCTCCCACCACCACCAGCCATCCACCCATATACCTGTGGTTGTTTGCACCCTTGTACCGGGTCCTAGTACTGTTTTGGCTCACATAATTGGTCAAGAGATTGTAGCTGGTGCCAACGAGATAAAGCCAGTTATGTGAGTTCGCCTAGAAGCACATTCTTCACGACAACAGTGAATGTCGGAGGCGTCATCACCTCACCGCGAGGGACACCATACACCCGCCCCCACCAGTACTCACCGTCCGTCTCCTACTCTCGACTTCAGTGATAATTTCTTGAGACATTTTTCTTGCATTTAAAGACATTTGCGTGTGTGAGACATTTATAGTAAATTGTTTGTGTACTCTAAACCTTGTGTTTTCAGTGTAAACGCAGTATTTCTTTAACTCAGTATTTTTCCAATATTTTTCAGTGTTTTCACTTATCTTATATTATTCTGCTGTGTTTTTCTTTATGCTATTCGTCTGTCGTAAGTATTATTGTGTAGTGTACCAGTCAGTCACCTGTGTGAAGTGATTCATTTTTTTTTATTGTATTCTTTCAGCGTTGTATTCTGCAGTGATATTTACCCCAGTATACCAAATTTTCCATTTATTTCTATATGTGTCATTTTTTTTTTCGTATGCCAACAGTGTCTCATTTCTCTAATTTTTTCGCAGACTGTGTACCATTATTTTTGCCAGCAAATTTTTGTCGTATCAGTCACAGCAAGATTTTGTTGTATCAGTCACAGCAGGATTTTGTTGTAAGAATATTTTTTTTTAATGAAGTGTGCTCCGTCACTGTAAGTGTTATATTCCCTGTTTTGTTCCTGTGTTTTATTTTAATTCATCTTTTTATAATTCTTGAACAAATTCACTCTTGATGCAATTTCAATTACTTTTAACGTAAAGTGTTTTCTTACTCTGTTTGAGTAAATTGTTTTGTCTAATTTACAATTAAGAGTTAAAGTGTTCAATCAGTTTATTTTTTTGATCTTCATAATTTTAATTCATTATTTTACCTGAGTTTTCCCAGTGACACTGTATTACTGCAGTGATTATTTCTATACTTTATTTTGTTGCACTTGTTCTGAAGTGAATTATTTTTGTTTTTATCACTTGTAATCTCAATGTTGAGTTCGTTGTTCATTTGTTGAGTTTTAAGTTGTACTATAGTATACCTTGTATTACATTACAGTTTCAGTTACGTAAGCTTTCATTCCAATGTTCTACTTATGTATCTATAATGTTCATGTTGTGTACTTTGACATTGTATAGAATCAGCCCAAGCCGTATACCTGCCATCTCTAGTTTGTATTAGTTGTATGTCGGGACGACATACGTTAGCGTCGCCGAGCTCTCAGTAGTAGTAACGTAGTAACCAGTTACCAGTAACCAGTGTCCGTTGACTCACGACCAACCGTCTTGAGTCACGTCTTCATATTGTGCTGAGCTGACACTATTTCAAAACACCCACTGCGGGGTACTGGCCAGCCGCCTAGCCAGTGTTACGAGTGGAAGCAAGGAGATAGGTACATCTGGCGGGCATTCTCCACATAACAGCAATTATACGTATAACAGCCTACGTGAGTATTTCTACCCTAATCCACGTATCGAACTCCCACATGATATTGAAGGCTTCCAGGGGTCTTGAAGACAGCCAGTGCTACATACACTGTAACATGCACAGTGCCACATATAGTGCCAAATAAGCAGTGCCACACAGTGTTACAGTGCCACATACACAGTACCACATACACAGTGCCACACAGTGCTACATACAATGACACACAGTGCCACACAGTGCTACGTACAGTGACACATGCACAGTGCCACAGTGCTTCATACAATGACACATACAAAGTGCCACAGTGCTACATACAGTGACACATACACAGTGGCACATGCACAGTGACACACACAGTGCCACACAGTGCTATATATAGTGACATACAGAGTGCCACACAGTGCTACATACAGTGACACTTACACAATGCCACACAGTGCTACATACAGTGACACATACACAGTGCCACACAGTGCCATATATAGTGACACATACACAGTGCCACAGAGTGCTACATACAGTGGCACATGCACAGAGCCACACAGTGCTACATACAGCGACACATACACAGTGCTATATAGTGCTACATACAGTAACACATACACAGTGCCACACAGTGCCACATACGGTGCCACATGCACAGTGCTACATACAGTGCCACATACACAGTGCCACATAGAGTATCACATATATACTGCCACATACACATTGCCACATAGTGTCACATATACAGTGCCACATAGTGTCACATATACAGTGCCACATGCACAGTGCCACATACAGTGCCACATACACAGTGTTATGTTCAGTGCCACATATACAGTCCCATATACACAGTGCCACATACACAGTGCCACACAGTGGTACATACAGTGACACATACACAGTGCCACACAGTGCTACATACAGTGACACATACACAGTGCCACATACACAGTGCCACACAGTGCTATATACAGTGACATACACAGTGCCACACAGTGTATGTACCACATACACAGTGCCACACAGTGCCACATGCACAGTGCTACATACAGTGCCACATACACAGTGCCACATAAAGTATCACATATATACTGCCACATACACAGTGCCACATAGTGTCACATATACAGTGCCACATAGTGTCACATATACAGTGCCACATGCACAGTGCCACATACAGTGCCACATACACAGTGTTATGTTCAATGCCACATATACAGTCCCATATACACAGTGCCACATACACAGTGCCACAAAGTGGTACATACAGTGACACATATACAGTGCCACACAGTGCTACATACAGTGACACATACACAGTGCCACACAGTGCTATATACAGTGACATACACAGTGCCACACAGTGCTTCATTCAGTGACATATACACAGTGCCACATACAGTGCCACACATTGCTACATACAGTGACACATACACAGCGCTATATATATATAGTAACTCATACACAGTGCTACATACAGTGACACATATACAGTGCTACATACAGTGACACATACACAGTGCCACACAGTGCTACATACAGTGACACACACAGTGCCACATAGAGTACCACATATATACTGCCACATACACATTGCCACATAGTGTCACATATACAGTGCCACATGCACAGTGCCACATACAGTGCCACATACACAGTTTTACGTACAGTGCCACATATACAGTCCCATATACACAGTGCCACATATACAGTACCACATACACAGTGCCACATACACAGTACCACATACACAGTGCCACACAGTGCTACATACAGTGACACATACACAGTGCCACACAGTGCTATATACAGTGACATACACAGTGCCATACAGTGCTTCATTCAGTGACATATACACAGTGCCACATACAGTACCACACATTGCTACATAGTGACACATACACAGCGCTGTATATATATATATATATATATATATATATATATATATATATATATAGTAACTCATACACAGTGCTACATACAGTGACACACACAGTGCCACATACACAGTTCTATACAGTGGTACATACAGTGCCACATACAGTGCCACACAGTGCCACATACGGTGCCACACACACAGTGTTACATACAGTACCACATACACAGTGCCACATACAGTACCACATATACAGTGCCATCATACACAGTGCCACATACAGTGTCATATATACAGTGCCACATACACAGTGATAACAACATACAAAATAATGCGTGGAATAGACAAGGTGGACAGAGACAGGATGTTCCACAAAGGGAACACAGAAACAAGGGGTCACAGTTGGAAGTTGAAGACTCAGGAGAGTCATTGGGATGTTAGGAAGTACTTCTTCAGTCACAGGGTCCTCTGGAAGTGGTATTGCCTAGCAAGTGATGTAGTGGAGGCAGGAACCATACATAGCTTTAAGACGAGGTATGACAAAGCTCAGGAAGCAGAGAGGGAGAGGACCTAGTAGCGATCAGTGAAGAGGCGGGGCCAGGAGCTGAGTCTCGACCCCTGCAACCACAATTAGGTGAGTACAGTGCCACATACAGTGCCACGTACAATGCCACATATACAGTGCCACATACACAGTGCCACACAGTGCTTCATTCAGTGCCACATACAGTACCACACAGTGCTGCATACAGTGCCACATATACAGTGCCACATACACACTGCCACACAGTTCTACATAGTGACACATACACAGTGCCACACAGTGCTACATACAGTGACACACACAGTGCCACATACACAGTGCTATACAGTGCTACATACAATGTCACATACACAGTGCCACATAGTGCCACATACGGTGCCACATACACAGTGCTACATACAGTGCCACATACACAGTGCCACATACAGTACCACATATACAGTGTCACACATACAGTGCCAAATACACAGTTTCACATGCAGTGTCACATATACAGTGCCAAATGCACAGTGCCACGTAGAGTGCCACATATACAGTGCCACATACACAGTACCACATACACAATGTCACAGTGCCACATACACAGTGCCACACAGTGCTACATACAGTGCCACATACACAGTGCCACACAGTGCTACATATAGTGACACATACACAGTGCCACACAGTGCCACAGTGATTCATTCAGTGACGCATACACAGAGCCACATAGAGTGCCACACAGTGCCACACTGCTTCATTCAGTGCCACATACACAGTGCCACATACAGTGCCACACAGTGCTACATACAGTGACATACACAGTGCACACAGTGCTACATATAGTGACACACACACAGTGCCACACAGTGCCACAGTGATTCATTCAGTGACACATACACAGAGCCACATACAGTGCCACACAGTGCCACACTGCTTCATTCAGTGACACATACACAGTGCCACATACAGTGCCACACAGTGCCACACTGCTTCATTCAGTGACACATACACAGTGCCACATACAGTTCCACACAGTGCTACATACAGTGGCGCATACACAGTGCCACATACACAGTGCTATATAGTGCTACATACAGTGCCACATACACGGAGCCACACAGTGCCACGTACGGTGCCACATACGCAGTGCTACATATTGCCACATACACATTGCCACATACAGTACCACATACACAGTGCCACATACAGTGCCACATATACAGTGCCACATGCACAGTGCCACATACAGCGTCACATATACAGTCCCACATACACAGTGCCACACACAGTGCCACATACACAGTGCCACATATGCAGTGCTACATACACAGTGCCACATACAGTGCCACATACACAGTAATGAAGATAATTCCACAATGGTCGTGGGTGCCATCTTGACTGACGAGGGTGGCACTGAGGGGTAGTGCCCAGGGGTAACACTGGGGTGGCACTGATGGGTAGTACCCAGGGATGGCACTGGGGGGTGGCACTGAGGGGTAGCGCTCAGTGGGGTGGCACTGGGGGTGGTGTACGTACCCAGGGGTAGCAGTCTGGGGTAGTGCCCAGGGCTTGTACTCTGGGGTTGTGCCCAGAGGGGTGGCACTGGGGGTGGCAATGGGGGTGGCAGTGTCATTCAGAACCATCACAAGGAGTGCCAGGCACCAGTGCCAGTCTTGCCTGGGCACTGGTGTGTGACGCTACTGCTGTTAGTAGTGCTGGTAGGTGCTGCTAGAACGGTTTTAGATGCTGAAAGATGGTGGTAGATGTTGTTAGCTTGTGGTAGATGGTGCTAGAATTGTTGTAAATGATACTAGATGGTGGTAGATGCTGCTAGAATGGTGGTACATGCTTCAAGATAGTGGTAGGAGCTGCTAGAATGGTGGTAGATGATGCTAGATAGTGATAGGTGCTGCTAGAATGGTGGTAGATGATGCTAGATAGTGGTAGGTGCTGCTAGAATGGTGGTAGATGATGCTAGATAGTGGTAGGTGCTGCTAGAATGGTGGTAGATGATGCTGAATGGTGGTAGATACTGCTAGAATGAATGTAGGTGCTCGTAGATGGTGGTAGATAATGATGATAGAAGGTAGTAGATAATGTTACAAGAGCTGCTATACCACCACAACTACCACCACAACTACCACCACTACCACCACAACTACCACCACAACTACCACAACTACCACCACTACCACCACTACCACCACAACTACCACCACTAACACCACAACCACCACAACTACCACTACTACCACTACGACAACCACTACTACCACCACAACTACCACTACTACCACAACTACCGCCACTACCACCACAACTACCACCACTACCACCACAACTACCACAACTGCCACCACTACCACCACAACTACCACCACAACTACCACAACTACCACCACAACTACCACAACTACCACCACAACTACCACAACTACCACCACAACTACCACAACTACCACAACTACCACCACTACCACCACAACTACCACCACTACCACCACTAACACCACAACTACCACCACTACCACCACAACTACTACCCAAACTACCACCACAACTACCACCGCAACTACCACTACTACCACTACGACAACCACTACGACAACCACTACTACCACCACAACTACCACTACTACCACAACTACCACCACTACCACCACAACTACCACCACAACCACTACCCCAACTACCACCACAACTACCACAACTACCACTACTAACACCACAACAACCACCACTACCACCACAACTACCACCACTATCACCAAAACTACCACCACAATTACCACCACCACTACCACCACCACTACCACTGCTACCACCAGCACTACCACTACTACCACCACAGCTACCACCACAACTACCACCACAATTACCACCACAACTACCCCCACCACTACCACTACTACCACCACAACTACCACCCCTACCACCACAACTACCACCACAACTACCACCACTACCACAACTACCACCATTACCACCACAACTACCACCACTACCACCACAATTACTACCCCAACTACCACCACAACTACCACCACAACTACCACTACTACCACCATAACAACTACCACTACCACCACAACTACCACCACTGTCACCACAACTACCACCACAATTACCACCACAACTACCCCCACCACTACCACTACTACCACCACAACTACCACCACCACTACCACTACTACCACCACAGCTACCACCACAACTATCACCACAACCACCACCAGCACTACCACTACCACCACAACTACCACCACTACCACCAAAACTACCACCACAACTACCACAACTACCACCACAACTACCACCACTACCACCACAACTACCACCACAACTACCACCACAACTACCGCCACTACCACCACAACTACCACAAGTACCACAACTACCACCACAACTACCACCACTACCACCACAACTACCCCCACAACTACCACAACTACCACAACTGCCAACACAACTACCAAAACTACCACAACTACCACCACAACTACCACCACTACCACCACAACTACCACCACAACTACCACAATTACCACAACTACCACAATTACCACAACTACCACTACAACTTCCACCACTACCACAACTACCACATCAACTACCACAATTACCACAACTACCACCACAACTACTAGTACTGTATTCAAAAATGTGTCATATATAGTTTAATTAGAAATAGGAGAAGTGAAATATTAGAACCTCTCTCTCTCTCTCTCTCTCTCTCTCTCTTTCGCTCTCTCTCTTACTCTCACACTCTCCACTCTCTATCTATCTATCTATCTATCCCGGTGTGATAGATCTGCTCTCTGTTTCAGTTGGTCAATTAAAGAATTGAGTCGTAACATGAGAGTGACTCTCTAGTTACTCTCTCACTCACTCACTCTCTCTCACTCTCTCTCTCTCACTCACTCTCTCTCTCTCACTCTCTCTCTCTCTGTCTCTCTCTGTCTCTGTCTCTCTCTCTCTCTCTCTCTCTCTCTCTCTCTCTCTCTCTCTCTCTCTCTCTCTCTCTCTCTCTCTCTCTCTCTCTTTCACTCTCTCTCTCTCTCTCTCTCTCTCTCTTCACTCTCTCACTCTCTCTCTCTCTCTCTCTCTCTCTCTCTCTCTCTCTCTCTCTCTCTCTCTCTCTCTCTCTCTCTCTCTCTCTCTCTCTCTCTCTCTCTCTCTCTCTCTACAACATGGTGTAGTAGATAGGTTTTCAACCTAACTTGGTTAATGTAACCAGTGTGCGGAGGAAGTTAGTTAACAAGATGATCTAACCCAGTGACTCAACCGGCTGTCGTGTTGTGGTGTTAGAATGTGTTGCGTTGTGGTGTTAGAATGTGTTGTGTTGTGGTGTTAGAATGTGTTGTGGTGTTAGAATGTGTTGCGTTGTGGTGTTAGAATGTGTTGTGTTGTGGTGTTAGAATGTGTTGTGGTGTTAGAATGTGTTGTGTTGTGGTGCTAGAATGTGTTGTGTTGTGGTGTTAGAATGTGTTGTGTTGTGGTGCTAGAATGTGTTGTGTTGTGGTGTTAGAATGTGTTGTGTTGTGGTGTTCGAATGTGTTGTGGTGTTAGAATGTGTTGTGGTGTTAGAATGTGTTGTGTTGTGGTGCTAGAATGTGTTGTGTTGTGGTGTTAGAATGTGTTGTGTTGTGGTGTTAGAATGTGTTGTGTTGTGGTGTTAGAATGTGTTGTGTTGTGGTGTTAGAATGTGTTGTGTTGTGGTGTTAGAATGTGTTGTGTTGTGGTGTTAGAATGTGTTGTGTTGTGGTGTTAGAATGTGTTGTGTTGTGGTGTTAGAATGTGTTGTGTTGGGGTGTTAGAATGTGTTGTGTTGTGGTGCTAGAATGTGTTGTGTTGTGGTGCTAGAATGTGTTGTGTTGTGGTGCTAGAATGTGTTGTGTTGTGGTGTTAGAATGTGTTGTGTTGTGGTGTTAGAATGTGTTGTGTTGTGGTGTTAGAATGTGTTGTGTTGGGGTGTTAGAATGTGTTGTGTTGTGGTGTTAGAATGTGTTGTTTTGTGGTGTTAGAATGTGTTGTGGTGTTAGAATGTGTTGTGGTGTTAGAGTGTGTTGTGTTGTGGTGTTAGAATGTGTTGTGTTGTGGTGTTAGAATGTGTTGTGTTGTGGTGTTAGAATGTGTTGTGGTGTTAGAATGTGTTGTGTAGTGGTGTTAGAATGTGTTGTGTTGGGGTGTTAGAATGTGTTGTGTTGTGGTGTTAGAATGTGTTGTGTAGTGGTGTTAGAATGTGTTGTGTTGGGGTGTTAGAATGTGTTGTGTTGTGGTGTTAGAATGTGTTGTGTTGTGGTGCTAGAATGTGTTGTGTTGTGGTGTTATAATGTGTTATGTTGTGGTGTTAGAATGTGTTGTGTTGTGGTGTTAGAATGTGTTGTGTAGTGGTGTTAGAATGTGTTGTGTAGTGGTGTTAGAATGTGTTGTGTTGTGGTGTTAGAATGTGTTGTGTTGTGGTGTTAGAATGTGTTGTGTAGTGGTGTTAAAATGTGTTATGTTGTGGTGTTAGAATGTGTTGTGTTGTGGTGTTATAATGTGTTATGTTGTGGTGTTAGAATGTGTTGTTGAGTTAGAATGTGTTGAGGTGTTAGAATGTGTTGTGTTGTGGTGCTAGAATGTGTTGTGGTGTTAGAATGTGTTGTGTTGTGGTGCTAGAATGTGTTGTGGTGTTAGAATGTGTTGAGGTGTTAGAATGTGTTGTGGTGTTAGAATGTGTTGAGGTGTTAGAATGTGTTGTTGAGTTAGAATGTGTTGAGGTGTTAGAATGTGTTGTTGTGTTAGAATGTGTTGTTGTGTTAGAATGTGTTGAGGTGTTAGAATGTGTTGTTGTGTTAGAATGTGTTGTGCTGTTAGATTGTTTTGTGTTGTGGTGCTAAAATGTGTTGTGGTGTGTTAGAATGTGTTGTGGTTTGTTAAAATGTGTGGTTGTAAACAAAGCCAGCAACACAGTGATCAACACTGCAATACAAGGACAAGATAGACATACCAGGGGTAGATTTATCTACCGTTCTACCTTGTCTACCACTTATTAACAATACTGACAAGGTTAATATATTAATTTAACATGATAATGTTAAGAACACTGCTCAGAGAAGGAGTGGCTTGAACCAGAGTAGGTGTGGGTCTCTAAGATTAAAGACCAGTGTGTGATGGCTTAAGACTTCCCTTAGTCACAACCTGGAGGTTTTCATAGTGACTGCCATCCTAAGTCCCTCAAGGCTGACATAGGGCTGATGCAACAAGACTCAGCACATACCATAACTCTATGTAATCCGGTATATCAGATCTATGAACTTGGTAAGATCACATATCTCGGCTGGTTCGGCCGGAATGACCATACGTAACGACATTCAAGAATGGTTTGAATTATCTACACCTGATCCTATCCACTGCAGTGTCTTCAATTGGTTGAAGTGTAGTAACTGAATTTTGGTCTGTGTAGCAAAAGACATGTGACACTACATGTCATTGTTATGTCGACATCCTATAGATTGACTGAAGATATGACAGTTGTGTCTGCTGAATCGTGAAGATGTTTTCACTTCTTTTGTTATTTTAGTCACGTTGAGTGTTGTTTGGATACTGTGGATGGTTTGTCATAGGTTCTAGTTCATTGCACACTTAGATTGTTCAGTACACCAGGGCTAGTAAGGGAGGTTAAGAAGCTAGTAAGGGAGGTTAAGGGGTTAATAAGGGAGGTTAAGGGAGCCATAATATCATAGAATTTTTGGTTAAATTTCCTATAAAATCTTATCATCCTGAGGAACCTTTGCAGTAATTTTTTTTATCTTGGGTTAGTGGATAATTCTGAATGGCCACAATATTGGAGAATTTGTGTTCCACTGTACCTTTTCTAACTTCATGACATAAAACAATCATTGTGGATGGTCCAGAGGATGTTATACTGAGCTTTACTGTTAATTTACATGTTCTAAACCTCTAAGAAATCTTTAAGTTGGAAAATATGTTGATCGCAAGTATCAGAAACCACAACTTAATTGTCCAGGTAAGTCTTAATGCTGTCTGGCACTTTAATACTGTGAGAAATTAATTTCTGGAATGTGACTGATGAATTCCTTATGCCAAATGGAGTTAAAGTATTCCAACTAAATAATGTAGATCTTAATATTACGGATTGCGAAAAAGATTTAGGAGTTCTGGTTAGCAGTAATCTGAAACCAAGACAACACTGCATAAGTGTTCGCAATAAAGCTAATAGAATCCTTGGCTTCATATCAAGGAGCATAAATAATAGGAGTCCTCAGGTTGTTCTTCAACTCTATACATCCTTGGTTAGGCCTCATTTAGATTATGCTGCACAGTTTTGGTCACCGTATTACAGAATGGATATAAATTCTCTGGAAAATGTACAAAGGAGGATGACAAAGTTGATCCCATGTATCAGAAACCTTCCCTATGAGGATAGACTAAGGGCCCTGAAACTGCACTCTCTAGAAAGACGTAGAATTAGGGGGGATATGATTGAGGTGTATAAATGGAAGACAGGAATAAATAAAGGGGATGTAAATAGTGTGCTAAAAATATCTAGCCTAGACAGGACTCGCAGCAATGGTTTTAAGTTGGAAAAATTCAGATTCAGGAAGGATATAGGAAAGTACTGGTTTGGTAATAGAGTTGTGGATGAGTGGAACAAACTCCCAAGTACAGTTATAGAGGCCAGAACGTTGTGTAGCTTTAAAAATAGGTTGGATAAATACATGAGTAGATGTGGGTGGGTGTGAGTTAGACCTGATAGCTTGTGCTACCAGGTCGGTTGCCGTGTTCCTCCCTTAAGTCAATGTGACCTGACCTGACTAGGTTGGGTGCATTGGCTTAAGCCGGTAGGAGACTTGGACCTGCCTCGCATGGGCCAGTAGGCCTTCTGCAGTGTTCCTTCGTTCTTATGTTCTTATGTTCTTATATGTTCTTATAATGTTCAGGAATCACAAAAGCTGTCTTTGTTGGTTAAGGGGACTTGATAGTACCTTTTGAGATCTAATTCTGAAACAAAATTGGTCTTACCCACAAAATTCACTACATTATTCATACGGAGGTCCTCGGGCAGATGACCAAAAGCTCCAGCAGTGGGTTGAAATATAACCTAAGACCTGCATCAGGAAACACTTGTCCTCTTTCCTGACAAACCTTACCTAGCCTACTGATTACCACAGGGTAATCCACACACATCCATACTCCCCATCAAATTTTTTTTCACAGGGATTCAAGGCGAGGTTCCCAGACTTGAAGACTCTCCCACCAACCCATGTTTTAGCACACAACTAACCTTTTGTTATAGTTATCCCTGCTTCTCTGAGTCAGTTATGTAGGGAGAGAATTTAATAGGCTCAGCTGAGCCTATTAAACTGAGATCAGCCCTTGGGGCTTCCTTAAGCTTATATACAAGCCCAGAATGCAACTTATTCTAATAACAATATTTTCTTTTTCAGATATAAATCCGTAGGCTTCCAAGACACTACAAAAATCACAATAACGAAATGGAGAACAAAATACCGCCTTGAACAGTGGTGTAGCTTGTGAAGAACAAATGTGGAAATTATTAGTGTATTATATAAAAACAAATCATATTTGTGTGAATTATAGGAGAAAACAGTTTTAATCTTTGAAATTACAGATAATTATGCAAATAACTGCATTAATAACTGATAACTGAAGCTGTTGTTAACTAGTGACAGAGAATAATAATCATAAAAATTAATGGTACAAGAAAATAATAAAATCCTTTAGTAAAATACAATAAAAAATAATCCAATTTTTAGCAAATTAAGACAACAACAAACCTGAATAACCAATAAAAGAGAACAGGAAGAATAACACAACAAGAACAAAAATAGAGACCATAACATAACTAAATAAAGACAAGAATAACGAGTTATTCCAAAATATGATTTTTTTTTGTTTTTGGAAAAAACTGTAATAGTCTACCATGAAAAATAAATTGTGACCTGTCGTCCAGAAAAAATGCTCAGGGGGACAGAATTTTAATTCCGGTAAAAGTGATCTTAGCGTTATTTTATGTAATCAGGAGAAGACAGTGAGAGGTAACGAAGTAATTATAACGAATTCGTAATTACATTTATAGATACTATTTAGTGAAAGTTGGTAAATTGGGATTTTCTAGGTGAAATAAAGACATTCTGGCGTTAAATATGGGACAACGGGGAGGCAACAGAGGCAACGACAGGAAGATGAGGATAACGGGAGTTCTGTTGCTTGTACTACTGTCAACGGTTGCAACAGAAGCTGCCGTTGCTGAATCTAGAGGTAAGTTAAACGGTCCATTGTTGTCTGTTGTGATAGTGATCAACGGTACTGTTGTTGTGGCTCAGTGTACACATACACAGGTGTTGATATTGATGATGACACATGCACAGGTGCTGACACACACATGGACAGGTGCTGACACACACACAGGTGTTGACACATGCACAGGTGTTGACACAAATGCACAGGTGTTGACACACACATGCACAGGTGTTGACACACACACACACACAATTAGGTGAGTACACACAGGTGTGACACACAGGTTTTGATATACACAGGTGTTGACACACAAACACACAGGTGTTGATGCACACACACACACACACACACACACACACACACACACACACACACACACACACACACACACACACACACACACACACACACACACACACACACACACACACACACACACACACACACACACACACACACACACACACACACACACACACACACACACACACACACACACACACACACACTCACTCACACACACACACACACACACACACACACACACACACACACACACACACACACACACACACACACTCACACACACACACACACACACACACACACACACACACACACACACACACACACACACACTCTCACACACACACACACACACACACACACACACACACACACACACAGTATGGAAGGCGGCAAATGTAGTCCCCATTTTTAAGAAAGGAGACAGAAACGAGGCACTAAACTACAGAGCAGTGTCACTGACGTGTATAGTATGCAAAGTCATGGAGATTATCAGGAGGAGAGTGGTGGAGCACCTGGAATGGAACAAGATTATAAATGACCGCCAGCACGGATTCATGGAAGGCAAATCCTGTGTCACAAACCTTCTGGAGTTTTATGACAAGGTAACGGAAATAAGACACGAGAGAGAGAGGGGTGGGTTGATTGCATTTTCCTGGACTGCAGGAAGGCCTCTGACACAGTTCCTCACATGAGATTAGTGCAGAAGCTAGAGGATCAGGTGCGTATAACAGGAAGGGCACTGCAATGGATCAGAGAATATCTGACAGGGAGGCAACGAGTCATGGTACGTGATGAGGTATCACAGTGGGCGCCTGTGACGAGCGGGGTCCCACAGGGGTCGGTCCTAGGACCAGTGCTATTTTTGGTATATATGACACCCACATCTGCATGACAGTGTCTTCCATTGCAGACTGCAAGGCTCCAGGCAGACATTGCAGACTGCAAGGCTCCAGGCAGACAATGCAGACTGCAAGGCTCCAGGCAGACATTGCAGACTGCAAGGCTCCAGGCAGACATTGCAGACTGCAAGGCTCCAGGCAGACATTGCAGACTGCAAGGCTCCAGGCAGACATTGCAGACTGCAAGGCTCCAGGCAGACATTGCAGACTGCAAGGCTCCAGGCAGACATTGCAGACTGCAAGGCTCCAGGCAGACATTGCAGCATGGGTTTAGAACAGGTCGCTCCTGTCTGTCTCAACTACTGGATCACTACGACAAGGTCCTAAATGCACTAGAAGACAAAAAGAATGCAGATGTAATATATACAGACTTTGCAAAAGCCTTCGACAAGTGTGACCATGGCGTAATAGCGCACAAAATGCGTGCTAAAGGAATAACAGGAAAAGTCGGTCGATGGATCTATAATTTCCTCACTAACAGAACACAGAGAGTAGTCGTCAACAGAGTAAAGTCCGAGGCAGCTACGGTGAAAAGCTCTGTTCCACAAGGCACAGTACTCGCTCCCATCTTGTTCCTCATCCTCATATCAGACATAGACAAGGATGTCAGCCACAGCACCGTGTCTTCCTTTGCTGATGACACCCGAATCTGCATGACAGTGTCTTCCATTGCAGACACTGCAAGGCTCCAGGCGGACATCAACCAAATCTTTCAGTGGGCTGCAGAAAACAATATGACGTTCAACGATGAGAAAATCCAATTACTCAGATATGGTAAACACGAGGAAATTAAATCTTCATCCGAGTAGAAAAACAAATTCTGGCCACAAAATAGAGCGAAACACCAACGTCAAAGACATGGGAGTGATCATGTCGGAAGATCTCACCTTCAAGCATCATAACATTGTATCAATCGCATCTGCTAGAAAAATGACAGGATGGATAATGAGAACCTTCAAAACTAGGGAGGCCAAGCCCATGATGACACTCTTCAGGTCACTTGTTCTATCTAGGCTGGAATATTGCTACACACTAACAGCACCTTTCAAGGCAGGTGAAATTGCTGACCTAGAAAATGTAGAGAGAACCTTCACGGCGCGCATAACGGAGATAAAACACCTCAATTACTGGGAGCGCTTGAGGTTCCTAAAACTGTATTCCCTGGAACGCAGGCGGGAGAGATACATGATTATATACACCTGGAAAATCCTAGAGGGACTAGTACCGAACTTGCACACGAAAATCACTCACTACGAAAGCAAAAGACTTGGCAGGCGATGCAACATCCCCCAATGAAAAGCAGGGGTGTCACTAGCACGTTAAGAGACCATACAATAAGTGTCAGGGGCCCGAGACTGTTCAACTGCCTCCCAGCATACATAAGGGGGATTACCAACAGACCCCTGGCAGTCTTCAAGCTGGCACTGGACAAGCACCTAAAGTCGGTTCCTGACCAGCCGGGCTGTGGCTCGTATGTTGGTTTGCTTGCAGCCAGCAGTAACAGCCTGGTTGATCAGGCTCTGATCCACCAGGAGGCCTGGTCACAGACCGGGCCGCGGGGGGCGTTGACCCCCGGAACTCTCTCCAGGTAAACTCTAGGTAAACAGGTGTTGACACACTCACACACACACACACAAGT
This sequence comes from Cherax quadricarinatus, assembly GCF_038502225.1. Classification (NCBI taxonomy): domain Eukaryota; kingdom Metazoa; phylum Arthropoda; class Malacostraca; order Decapoda; family Parastacidae; genus Cherax; species Cherax quadricarinatus. The sequence goes on from NC_091294.1 coordinate 79,719,895, forward strand.
GTTGACACACACACACACACACAGACACAGGTTTTGACACATGCACAAGTGTTGACACATACACACAGGTGTTGACACACATTTAGACACAGGTGTTGCTGGCAGGCATCATAGGTTAAATTTAAGGTGTTTTCTGAATCTCAGCCAAAACCTGATCATTTTAGTCTTCTTGTGTACACCTATGTACACGTTTGTACACCTGTGTACACTTGTGTGCACAGATGTACACTTGTGTACATTTGTGTACACTTGTGTACACCTGTGTACACTTGTGTACACAGGTATACACTTTTGTACACCTGTTTACACTTGTGTACGCAGGTGTACACTTGTGTACACTTTTGTACACCTGTGTACAATTGTGTACACCTCTGTACACTGTTATACACCTGCGTACACCTTTGCACATCTTTGTACACGTGTGTACACCTTTGTACATATGTGTACACCTGTGTACACGTGTGTGCAATTGTGTACACTCCACCAGTTCCCTCCATTACTCCATCTCTCTCTCTCTCTCTCTCTCTCTTTCTCACTCTATCTCTCACTCTTTCTCACTCTCACTCTCTACGTAAGTTGGAGATAGATAGAGAGAGAGAGAGAGAGAGAGAGAGAGAGAGAGAGAGAGAGAGAGAGAGAGAGAGAGAGAGAGAGAGAGAGAGAGAGAGAGAGAGAGAGAGAGAGAGAGAGGGAGGGAGGGAGGGAGGGAGGTAGATAGATAGATAGATAGATAGATAGATAGATAGATAGATAGAGAGAGAGAGAGAGAGAGAGAGAGAGAGAGAGAGAGAGAGAGAGAGAGAGAGAGAGAAGATAGATAGATAGATAGATAGATAGATAGATAGATAGATAGATAGATAGATAGATAGATTGATAGATAGACAGAGAGAGAGAGAGAGAGATGCAGCATCCCACGACCTCAGCATCACATCCAGATGTATTAATGCTGACTCTTCCATCTCCTTGGATCAGCAGATCATGGGCGGCTAGTCTACTGTGTGGCTCAACACGGCTTTATATGTCTACTGGGTAGATAATTAGGCCTAAGTACGGTGCTTAGGCTTAAATGGGAGTGAGAGATAATACTGGTAGATGATGCTGGTAGATAATACTGGTAGATGATACTGGTAGATAATACTGGTAGATGATTATCGTAGATGATGCTGGTAGATAATACTGGTAGATGATGATGGTAGATAATACTGGTAGATGATGCTGGTAAATAATACTGGTAGATGATGCCGGTAGATGCTGGGAGATAATACTGGTAGATGATGCTGGTAGATACTCGAGATAATACTGGTAGATACTGGTAGATAATACTGGTAGATAATACTGGTAGATAATGCTGGTAGATAATACTGGTAGATAATGCTGGTAGATAATACTGGTAGATAATGCTGGTAGATAATACTGGTAGATAATGCTGGTAGATAATACTGGTAGATGATGCTGGTTGATGCTGGGATAATACTGGTAGATGATGCTGGTAGATACTCGAGATAATACTGGTAGATGCTGGGAGATAATACTGGTAGATGATGCTGGTAGATGATGTTGGTAGATGATGCTGGTAGATGATGCTGGTAGATGATACTGGTAGATAATACTGGTAGATGATGCTGGTAGATAATACTGGTAAATGATGCTGGTAGATGCTGGTAGATAATACTGGTAGATAATGCTGGTAGATAATGCTGGTAGATAATGCTGGTAGATAATACTGGTAGATAATGCTGGTAGATAATGCTGGTAGATAATGCTGGTAGATAATGCTGGTAGATAATACTGGTAGATAATGCTGGTAGATAATGCTGGTAGATAATGCTGGTAGATAATGCTGGTAGATAATGCTGGTGGATAACACTGGTAGATGAATCTGGTAGATGATGCTGATTGATGCTGGTAGATAATGCTGGTAGATAATACTGGTAGATGATGTTGGTAGATGCTGGTAGATGATGTTGGTACATAAAAGTGGTAGATTAAACTGGTAAATGATGCTGGTAGATAAAACTGATAGATGCTGCTGGTAAATAATACTGGTAGATAATGCTAGTAGATGATGCTGGTAGATGATTTTGGTAGATGGTGGTAGATGATTTTAGTAGATAATGGTAGACGATGCTTGTAGATGCTGGTAGATGATACTGGAAGATAAAACTGATAGATGATGCTGGTAAATGATACTGGTAGGTGATGCTGGTAGATGATACTGATAGATGATACTGGTAGATGATACTGATAGATGATACTGGTAGATGTTATTCCTACTTGTTGTTGCGGTAGTTGCTACCACCAGCTACCACAATCTATCACCATTCACCATCTACCGCCATCTGCTACAATCAACCACCACTACTACCACCACCAGTATTACAACTACCACCACCACTACTGCTATTACTAAAACTACCACCATTAGGAAGAGCAGGCAACCACCATCCGTGGGAAGGAAGTTAACATCCGTCAGTGAAGGGTAGTGGTAGTTAGTAGTGGTGGTTGTTACTAGTGGTGGTTGTCAGTAGTGGTCGTAGGGATGGTTGTTACTAGAGGTAGATGTCAATAGTGGTTGAAGTGATGGTTGTTAGTAGTGGTGGTAGTTAATAGTAGTGGTTGTTAGTAGTGGTGGTTGCTAGTATGGTGCTAGAGGTGGTTGTTAATAGTGGTGGTTGTTATTAGTGGTGGTAGTGGTGGTTGTTAGTATTGATGGTAGTGGTGGTTGTCAGTAATGGAGGTAGTGGTGGTTCGTTAGTAGTGGCAGTAATGGTGGTAGTGGTGGTTGTTAGTATTGGTGGTAGTGGTGGTAGTGGCGGTAGTGGTGGTAGTGGTGGTAGTGGTGGTAGTGGTGGTAATGGTGGCAGTGGTGGTTGTTAGTAGTTGTGGTTGTTAGTAGTGGTGGTTGTTAGTAGTGGTGTTGTTAGTAGTAGTGGTAGTGGTGGTTGTTAGTAGTGGTGATAATGGTGGTAGGGGTGGTAGTGGTGGTAGGGGTCGTAGGGGTGGCAGGTGTGGTAGTAGTACTGTTGGTAGTGGTGGTAGGGGTGGTAGAGGTGGTAGTGGTTGAAGTGGTGGCAGTGGTGGTAGGGATGTGTTACAAAAAAGCGCGATTCTAAAAGCTTAGAGATCTCCAGGTAATACTAGAAAGGACTGCCCTTCTAGCATCCAGCCTGTTACTGGGTTTTCGTAACAATTAGTCAGTATCCTGGTCCAATTATCCATTAGAATTCAGTATTATTCAATAGTGCTTCAGGATTACAACTGGTAGGCTACTAACTAGAGAAATTAAAATTTAATAAATTTATTAATTATCGTCTAGAGGTATATCATCAAATTAAATTAAATTAATCAATTCAAACAAATTAATAATAATCACTTCTCTCGTATACAATAGTATTGTGCTGAAAGCACACATCACATTCATAATTCTTAAGTACTCTCTGGTACATTAACATTTAATAAGATATTGCAAATATGTACAAGTAAGTTTGTGTATGTGTGTAAGTGCTCTAAGTAGTTCACTATGTCTCATGACTCAACTAGACTTAAACAAGTGACTGACAAAGTCCTCAAATAAACTAACTTCTTGACCAACTGGCAATCAGAACAGTCTGATTGAACAATAAAAATAATTCTAAGCCCAATAGCAATATAACAAGCAACTGCGACACAGAATCAGGAACAAGGAGATAATATAACGACAGCTAGTAGGGACCATCAGCAGATCCTCCACAAAAGTCACAAAACTCCCATACTACTGAATCTAAGTTCAGCATAAGAAAATCCCCGACTGTGATAATACACAGATACCAGTACAAGTTAGGTCAGAAGCTACAGCTCAGGACCTGAGTTGCTCAGAGTGTCTAAGAGAGACACAACCTCAGTACAACGTCGAAAATCACTAAGTCTATACAATGTTCTGTGAACAGAGTTCTACAGAACTAACAAGAATAATGAGACAGACAATCTGTCCAACCACCAAGAGAGTCTAGACCAGACTGAATACTTCAGGCGAGGTGAGGACACCCCCCTCGATCACGTGATAGCTCCAGTGGGTCACTGCCCAGCAAGAAGCCGGCAGCAGGCAAAGAGCGATAATTACAGTAGTTAGACAATCAAGACTTGAAATGAGCACATAATATGTTACATCCTACCTAACAACATAACTAAGTCAAATAATAATATAAAGCAATACATTTACGATTTAGCTATTATCGCAAATATAAGCAATATAAAATTATATGAAAAGGTAATATACATTATATTCATAATTATAATATACATTATATATATTGCAACCCATTCAGGGGTTGCAAAAGGATGGCAGTGGTGGTAGGGGTAGTAGTGGTGGTAGGGGTGGTAGTGGTGGCAGGGATGGTAGTCGTGGTAGTGGTGATAGGGGTGGTAGTGGTCGTAGGGATAGAATGAGTAGTAGAGGTGGTAGGGGTGGTAGTCATGGTAGTGCTGATAGGGGTGGTAGTGGTGGTAGGGGTGGTAGTGGTGGTAATGGTGATAAGGGTGGTAGTGGTGGTAGGGGTAGAATGGGTAGTAGAGGTGGTAGGGGTGGCAATGGTGGTAGGGGTGGTTGTGGTGGCAGAGATGAAAGAGGTGGTAGTGGTGGCAGGGGTGATAGTGGTGGTAGGAGTATTAGCGGTAGTAGTGGGGGAAGGGGTATTAGTGGTAGTAGTGGTGGTAGTGGTGGTAGTGGTGGTAGTGGTGGTAGTGGTGGAAGTGGTGGTAGTGGTGGTAGGGGTGGTGGTGGTGGTAGTGCTGGTAGAAGAGGTAGTGGTGGTAGGGGTAGTTGGGGTTGTAGTGGTGCTCCGGGTTTTCTGGTGTTTTCACGGTGGCTCTTACGTGCTAGAACTTTAATTTGTGTCATCAATCCTATACGATACATCCCTCTAGCGCCTGGAACCAATCTTGGGCGGAAAACATTATATACTGAGTCAAAAAGGAGAATTAGTGTGCACTACCTAGCAGAGTTTACTGCCAGAGGGGAATCATAGGCCTGTGTCCCGTGTGAAAAAATAATAATAATTGAACTTTGTGTCAGAGGAAAGAAAGTCTTCCTGAAAACATTGAGTATACATAGTGTATAGTGTATACTACAGTGGCTCCCTAGTATATTGATGATGAAGGCTAAAGTGTCATTTGAAAACAGGTGAATTTGTAAATGAATTGATAAGCGTATAGAGGCAGGTGCCAGAAGTCGCCAGAAACTTACCACAGGTCAGCTGTTTTTAATAATCTTCCTGGCCTGCTAGTGTACTCGCATATAATCTAGTGATACCAGTGAATAGCAGAATACAGTGCTGTAGTAGCAACTAACCAGTATTATAATGGTACTTAGTGGAGTGGAGTGACTTTCATTAGTTTCTTTTTTCTTGAAATACCAGACATATACTGTGAATTTCATATAACCTGTAGTTACCAGCGGTCGCAATATACACAACGAGAAGCAAATATTACTACAGAAAAAGCGTCCTTCCTCCAAAATTTGCACCAGTCAACTATAGTGATAATATAGCATTTATTGTGGTGGAGACGGAAAAAAAAATAGAAAAGCTAGATACAGCGATTGATAAACAAGGGTTGAGGACCGTTCGTCACTGTAGGAGTTGCCAGCAGTCACCGGCTCTTCAGCACGCAAGTTATACTTTTGTATCAATCAAATCACATATTACTCGGGTAGATAATTTCCAGTAGATCCTTCATGTGTTAGCTCAAATCACCGACCAGTATGGTTTAAATAAGTGACCCACTGATCAGATCAGATAGACTGGTCCGAACCCTTGACTGGTCCAAACCCTGGACTGGTTTCAAACGGTTTCGTTGTGCACTACCTAGCAGGTTATTAATAGAATATTCAAGAGGTTGCTAGTAGAATTGCAGTAAATCAACCATTCAAATCATTATGAAGCTGTGTGTAGTCTGTGGTCAGTCAAACAAACGGGCTTCCACATGCATAAATTGTCATTTTTGTGGAAATTGGTGTCACGCCCCTTGTGCAGATATCCAAGAACTAGCTACAAGCAGTATTAAAACAGGGAAGTGTTTTTGGGTATGCCCAAATGAGATAAATCTGTGGACTAAAATCACAAGGGTATTAAAAGAGGTCAACATCAAAGCTGCTTTCATAGAAAACCTGGAAGCTTTCTACAACAGATGGGAACATAAAAAGTCTGGGCTGAATGGTACTGCCCTTGATACTGGCCATGTAGTCAGAAACTGTAAGGCTGGAGATGATGTCCTGGTAGTCAGTAAATGGGAGGCTGCTAGTGCTGTCCTGGGAGACAGTAATGGTGAAGCTGGAGGTGCTGTCCTGGGAGACAGTAATGGTGAAGCTGGAGGTGCTGTCCTGGGAGACAGTAATGGTGAAGCTCGACATGGTGAAGCTCGACATGCTGTCCTGGGAGACAGTAATGGTGAAGCTGGAGATTTTGTCCAGGTAGTCGGGAATTATATGCAGGAAGGAATACATATAAATGACCTCATAGGGGACAGGAGCCATAGTAGGGAAACAAGTGTAGTCAAAGATAAGGTAAAACCAATATTGCAAACTAGAAATACCGCAGGAAATAGCAAACAAGAGGACTCCACTAGCAATAGTGAGGATATATTACCAAAAAAAACTGATGGGGGTTCCATTGTTGGTGCTAGGGAGGATAGAAGTAAGGCAGGGAAACATGCACCAACAGGGAATACAGTCACAGAAACCCAAGGCAAACGGAAACCAAGCCTGTGCACATACTATGCACTCGGGATCTGCTGGCATGGGAAATCTGGAAAAACAGATGGGACGTGCAACTATGACCACCCTAGAAAATGCCATGCCCATATGACAACAGGAAAATGCAAACTCCCTTCCTGTAAGCTTTTTCACCCTGAACTGTGTGCCTCTTCAGTACAGGAAAGACTGTGCTATAACTTAAATTGCCAGGCATACCATCTAAAGGGGACAAAAAGATACAAAACATCCAGGCCATGGGAAAACCTGGGTAGCCACAGCCACTCAAGAGGGAGAGGTTTTTTAGTGCCAGGAAGGAAAAAAAAAACTGGCAGGAAATGGCAGAAATCGTACACCAAATCCAGTCATTCCTGGAGTGGAACCACAGTCGATGGCCTCCACTCCAAACCAACAGATACAGATACTAATGCCGGAAAAAATCCCCCCCCCAGTACAAACAATACCACCAGTCCGATAACATTCTTCTTTGCAAATATACAGGGTCTAAAGCCAGCAACAAACAACAAAATACCTTTCATCCATGGACTGCTTGCATAGGCAAAGGCAATGTTTGCGGCTTTCACTGAGACCCACATAAAGGATCACTTGGGCAAAGAAATATGGATCCCAGGTTACAACCTATACAGATGTGACAGAGTGAAGAGGCAAAAGGGGGGGAGGGTTGGCCTGTACATTGCAGAGTCACTTGTTTGCACAGAACTGCTAAATGCCTCAAATGATGTAGTGGAAGTTTTAGCAGTAAAGGTCGAGAACCAAAACCTAGTCATTGTGGTAGTCTACAAGCCTCCGGATGCAACATCCCAGCAATTCCAGGAACAGCTGTTAAAAATTGACCACTGTCTGGAAAACCTTCCAGCTCCTGCACCCAACATCTTGCTCCTGGGGGATTTCAACTTAAGGCACCTAAAATGGAGGAATATAGTAAATAATATTGTTGCAGTAATAACACCAGGAGGCAGCTCTGATGAAAACTCACACTCACGCGAGCTTTTAAATCTCTGCACAAAATTCAATTTAAACCAGCAAATAATAGAGCCTACTAGACTGGAGAATACACTAGACCTCATCTTCACTAACAATGATGATCTGATAAGAAATGTCACCATATCAAAAACAATATACTCAGATCACAACATAATTGAGGTTCAGTCATGTAAGTGCGGAGCCCCAGACCGACATAATGAGATTAGTCACGAGGGAGCATTCACCAAATTCAACTTCAATAACAAAAACATAAAGTGGGACCAAGTAAACCAAGTCCTAACTGATATAAGGTGGGAAGATATACTAAGCAACACAGACCCCAACTTATGCCTAGAACAGATTAACTCGGTGGCACTCGATGTATGCACAAGGCTTATTCCTCTAAGAAAAAGGAGGAGTAGATGTAAAACAGAAAGAGACAGGCGCTCCCTTTACAGGCGACGGAAAAGAATAACAGAGCGGCTAAAAGAGGTCAATATATCTGAAATGCGTAGGGAGACACTGGTCAGAGAAATAGCAAGCATCGAACTTATGCTAAAAGAATCCTTTAGGAGTCAGGAATCGCGGGAAGAACTAAAAGCCATAAATGAAATCGAAAGAAACCCAAAGTATTTCTTCTCCTATGCCAAATCAAAATCGAGAACAACGTCCAGTATTGGGCCCATACTTAAACAAGATGGGTCCTACACAGATGACAGCAAGGAAATGAGTGAGCTACTCAAGTCCCAATATGACTCAGTTTTTAGCGAGCCGCTAACCAGACTGAGAGTCGAAGATCAAAATGAATTTTTTATGAGAGAGCCACAAAATTTGATTAACACAAGCCTATCCGATGTTATCCTGACGCCAAATGACTTCGAACAGGCGATAAATGACATGCCCATGCACTCTGCCCCAGGGCCAGACTCATGGAACTCTGTGTTCATCAAGAACTGCAAGAAGCCCCTATCACGAGCCTTTTCCATCCTATGGAGAGGGAGCATGGACACCGGGGTCGTCCCACAGTTACTAAAAACAACAGACATAGCCCCACTCCACAAAGGGGGAAGTAAAGCAACAGCAAAGAACTACAGACCAATAGCACTAACATCCCATATCATAAAAATCTTTGAAAGGGTCCTAAGAAGCAAGATCACCACCCATCTAGAAACCCATCAGTTACACAACCCAGTGCAACATGGGTTTAGAACAGGTCGCTCCTGTCTGTCTCACCTATTGGATCACTACGACAAGGTCATAAATGCACTAGAAGACAAAAAGAATGCAGATGTAATATATACAGACTTTGCAAAAGTCTTCGACAAGTGTGACCATGGCGTATTAGCGCACAAAATGCGTGCTAAAGGAATAACAGGAAAAGTCAGTCGATGGATCTATAATTTCCTCACTAACAGAACACAGAGAGTAGTCGTCAACAGAGTAAAGTCCGAGGCAGCTACGGTGAAAAGCTCTGTTCCACAAGGCACAGTACTCGCTCCCACCTTGTTCCTCATCCTCATATCCGACATAGACAAGGATGTCAGCCACAGCACCATGTCTTCCTTTGCAGATGACACCCGAATCTGCATGACAGTGTCTTCCATTGCAGACACTGCAAAGCTCCAGGCGGACATCAACCAAATCTTTCAGTGGACTGCAGAAAACAATATGAAGTTCAACGATGAGAAATTTCAATTACTCAGATATGGTAAACATGAGGAAATTAAATCTTCATCAGAGTACAATACAAATTCTGGCCACAAAATAGAGCGAAACACCAACGTCAAAGACCTGGGAGTGATCATGTCGGAGGATCTCACGTTCAAGGACCATAACATTGTATCAATCGCATCTGCTAGAAAAATGACATAATGGATAATGAGAACCTTCAAAACTAGGGAGGCCAAGCCCATGATGACACTCTTCAGGTCACTTGTTCTATCTAGGCTGGAATATTGCTGCACACTAACAGCACCTTTCAAGGCAGGTGAAATTGCCGACCTAGAAAATGTACAGAGAACTTTCACGGCGTGCATAACGGAGATAAAACACCTCAATTATTGGGAGCACTTGAGGTTCCTAAACCTGTATTCCCTGGAATGCAGGAGGGAGAGATACATGATTATATACACCTGGAAAATCCTAGAGGGACTAGTACCGAACTTGCACAGGAAAATCACTCGCTACAAAAGCAAAAGACTTCCATCCCCCCAATGAAAAGCAGGGGTGTCACTAGCACGTTAAGAGACCATACAATAAGTGTCAGGGGCCCGAGACTGTTCAACTGCCTCCCAGCACACATAAGGGGGATTACCAACAGACCCCTGGCAGTCTTCAAGCTGGCACTGGACAAGCACCTAAAGTCAGTTCCGAATCAGCCGGGTTGTGGCTCGTACGTTGGTTTGCGTGCAGCCAGCAGCAACAGCCTGGTTGATCAGGCTCTGATCCACCAGGAGGCCTGGTCACAGACCAGGCCGTGGGGTCGTTGACGGTGGTAGGGGTGGTAGGGTGGTAGGGCAGGGGTGGTATGGCAGTGGTAGGTGGTAGTGGTGGTAGTGGTGGCAGTGGTGGCAGTGGTGGAAGTGGTGGTAGTGGTGGTAGGGGGTGGAGGTGGTGGTAGTGCTGGTAGAAGAGGCAGTGGTGGTGGTAGGGGTGAAGCAAGGGGTCAGAAAAAGGGAGGGCAGTGGTGGCAGGGGGTGGTAGGGGTGGCAGTGGGTGGTAGTGGTGGCAGTGGTGGCAGGGGTGGTAGTGGTGGCAGTGGAGACAGTGATGGCAGGGGTGGCAGCAGGTGGCAGGGAGGTAGGAGGAATGGACGGATGCAGTGGTGGTAGGCAGGGGTGGCAGTGGTGGTAGTGGTAGGCAGGTGGCAGGGGTGGCAGGAGCTTGCAGTGGTGGCAGTGGTGGCAGGGGTGGAAATGGCGGGCAGTGTGGTGGCAGGTGATGGTGGCAGGTAGTGCTGGCAGTGCCTGGGCAGGAAGGTAGGCAGGTGATAGGGTAGCTGGCGGCAGAGGAGGGAGGCAGTGGTGGCAGGCAGGGCAGTAGTGGTAGTTAAAAGGCAGGGTAGGCAGTGGTGGCAGTGGTGGATAGGTGGCAGCAGGGGTGGGGGCAGTGGTGGCAATGGCGATAGTGGCGTAGGGGTGGTAGCGGGGCAGGGGTGGTAAGGGTGGTAGGGTGGTAGGCAGGTGAGAGTGATTACAGGAGTGGTAGTGGCGGCAGTGGTGGCAGGGGTGGAACGAGGTGGTAGGTAGGCAGGTGGTAGGGGCGGTAATGGTGGCAGTGGTGGCAGTGGTGGCAGTGGTGGCAGGGGTGAACGGGCAGGCAGGGGTATTCCTGGGAGGCAGCGCCGGTGGCTTGTTAGTAGTGGTGGCAACCAGGTGTCAGTAGGTGGCAGGTGGGCAGCAGCACCTGCTGCAAGGGTAGGCAGGACATGAGGTTAGGCAGTGGCTAGGCAGGGTAGGCAGTGGTGGCAGTGGTGGCAGTGCAGGGTGGCAGTGGCAGGTGATGGCAGGTAGGTACAGGGTGGGTAGGGTGGAGTGGTGGCAGTGGTGATAGCGGCGGCAGGGGGTGGCAGTGGCGGTGAGTGGAGGTAGGTGGCAGGTAGGGACGGCAGCGGTGGGAACCGGTGGCTTATAGTGGTTGGGCAGTGGTGGCAGTGGTGGTAGTGGCAGGTGGCAGTGGCTGGCAGTGGCAGGTGGCAGTGGTGGCAGTGGTTGGCAGTGGTAGGGTAGTGGCAGTGGTAGGTGGCAGATATGGCAGGGATGGCAGTGGTGGTGGCAGGAGGTGGCAGTGGTGGCAGGTAGTGGTACATGGTGGCAGGGAGGCAGGTGGCAGGAGGCAGGTGGTAGGGATGGCAGTGGCAGGGTGGCAGGTGGTAGGTAGTGGTGGCAGGTAGGGGTGGCAGTGGGGGCAGGTAGGCAGAGGCAGGCAGTGGGGCAGGGTAGTGGCAGGCAGGGGTGGCAGTGGTGGCAGTGGTGGCAGTGGTGGCAGTGGTGGCAGTGGTGGTAGGGGTGATAGAGGTGGTAATGGTAGGTAGGTGGTAGCTTGTAGAGGGGTGGTAGAGGTGGTAGAGGTGGTAGTGATGGTAGTGGTGGTAGTGGTGGTAGTGGTGGTAGTGGTGGTAGTGGTGGTAGAGGTGGTAATGGTGGTAGTGGTGGTAGTTGTGGTAGGGGTGGTAGAGGTGGTAGAGGTGGTAGTGATGGTAGTGGTGGTAGGAACCAACATTCAGAAGAGTAATAAAGGGAATTAACCCTTATTAACCTTTACCAGGCAAGAGTAGGCGGAGGAGGAAGAGGAGGAGGAGGAGGAAGAGGAGAAGGAGGAGGAGGAGGAGGAGGAGGAGGAGGAGGAAGGAAGGGAGGAAGGAAGGAGGAGGAGGAGGAGGGAGGAGGAGGAGGAGGAGGAAGGAAGGAGGAGGAGGAGGAAGGAAGAGGAGGAAGAAGGAGAAGGAGGAGGGAGGAGGAGGAGGAGGAAGGAGGAAGGCAGGAGGAAGGAGGAAGGAGGAGGAGGAGGAAGGAGGAAGAAGGGAGGGGAAGGAGGAGGAGGAGGAGGAGGAGGAAGGAAGAAGGAAGGAGGAGGAGAAGGGAAGAGGAGGAGGGAGGAGGAGGAGGAGGAGGAGGAGGAAGGAAGGAGGAGAAGGAGGAGGAGGAGGAAGGAGGAGGAGGAGGAGGAGGAAGGAAGGAGGAGGAGGAAGGAAGGAGGAGGAGGAAGGAAGGAGGAAGGAAGGGAGGAGGAGGAGAAGGAAGGAGGAGGAGGGAGGAAGGAGGAGGAAGGAAGGAGGAGGAGGAGGAGGAGGAGGAAGGAAGGAGGAGGGAAGGAGGCAGGAGGAGGAAGGAAGGAGGAAGGAAGGAGGAGGAGGAGGAGGAGGAGGAAGAAGAGGAGGAGGAGGAAGAAGGAGGAGGAGGAGGAGGGAAGGAAGAGGAAGAAGGAGGGAGGGAGGAGGAGGAGGAGGAGGGGCAAGCAGGAGGAGGGAGGAAGAGGAGGTGGAGGGAGGAGGAGGAGGAAGGAGGAGGAAGGTTAAGAAGGAGGAGGGAGGAGGAAGGAAGGAGGAGGAGGAGGAGGAGGAGGAGGAGGAGGGAGGAGGAAGAAGGAGGAGGAGGGAGGAGGAAGGGAAGGAGGAAGGGAAGAGTAGGGGAGGAGGGAGGAGGAGGAAGAAGGAGGAGGAGGAGGAAGAAGGAGGAGGAAAGGGAAGAAGGAGGAGGAGGAAGAAGGAGGAAGGAAGGGAGGAGGAGGGAGGAGGAGGGAGGAGGGGGGAGGGGAGGCAAGGAGAAGAAGGAGGGAGGGAGGAAGAGGAGAAGGAAGAAGGAGGGAGGAGAGGAGGAGGAAGGAAGAAGGAGGAGGAGGGAAGGAATGATGGGAGGAGGAGGAGGAGGAGGGAGGAAGAGGAGGGAGGAGGAGGAAGAGGAGGAGGAGGAGGAGGAGGAGGAAGAGGAGAAGGGGAAGAGGAAGAGAAGGAAGAGTAGGAGGAGGAGGAGGGAGGGAGGGAGGGAGGAGAAGGAGAAGGAGAAGGAAGAGTAGGAGGAGGAGGAAGAAAGGAGGAGGAGGAGGAGGAGGAGGAGGAGGAGGAGTGGAAGAGGAGGAGGAAGAGGAAAGAGGGAGGAGGAGGAGGAGGAGGAGGAGGAGGAAGGAGGAGAAGGAGGAGGAGGGAAGAGTAGGGAGGAGGAGGAGCAGGAGAACAAGAGGAGGAAGAGTAGGGAGGAGGAGGAGGAGAGGAGGAGAAGGAAGAGCAGGAGGAGGGAGGGAAGAGCAGGAGGGAGGGAGGAGGGAGGGAGGAGGAGGAGGGAGGAGGAGGAGGAAGAGGAGGGGGAGGGAGGAGGAGGGAAGAGGAGAAGGAGGGAGGAGGAGGAGGGAGGAGGAGGGAGGAAGAGGAGAAGGAGGAGGAGGAAGAGGAGGGAAGAGTAGGGAGGAGGGAGGAGGAGGAGAAGGGAAGAAGGAGGAAGAAGTAGGAGGAGGAGGAGGAGGAGGAGGGAGGGAAGGAAGGAAGGAAGGAAGAAGGGAAGTAGGAGGAGGAGGGAAGAGAGGAGGAGGGAGGAGGAGGAGGAGGAGGAGGGAGGAGGAGGAGGAAGAGGAGGAGGAGGAGGAAGAGGAGGAGGAGGAGGAGGAGGAGGAAGAGGAGAAGGAGGAGGAGGAAGAGGAGGAAGAGTAGGAGGAGGAGGAGCAGGAGAAGGAAGAGGAGGAAGAGTAGGAGGAGGAGGAGGAGGAGGAAGAGGAGGAAGAGTAGGAGAAAGAGGAGGAAGAGTAGGAGGAGGAGGAGGAGGAGGAGGAGGAGGAGAAGGAAGAGGAGGAAGAGTAGGAGGAAGAAAAGGAGGAGGAGGAGGAGGAAGAGGAGGAAGAGTAGGAGGGAAGAGGGAGGAGGAGGAGGGAGGAGGAGGAGGAGGAAGGGAAGGAGGAAGGGAAGAGTAGGAGGAAGAAAAAGGAGGAGGAGGAGGGAGGAGTAAGAGGAGGAAGAGTAGGAGGAAGAGGGAGGAGGAGGAGGAGGAAGGAAGGAAGGAGGAGGAAGGTAGGAGGAGGATGAAGAGGAGGAGGGAAGAGGTGGAGAAGGAGGAGGAGGAGGAGGAGGAGGAGGAGGGAGGGAGGAAGAGTAGGAGGGAAGGGAAGAAGGGAGGAGGAGGAGGAGGAGCAGGAGGAGGGGAGGGGGAGGAGAAAGAGGAGGAGGAGGAGGAGGGAGGAGGAGGAAAGGAGGAGGAGGAGGAGGGAGGAGGAGGGGAGGAGGGAGAAGGGAAGGAGGAGGAGGAGGGCAAGAGGAGGAGGGATGGGAGGGAGGAGGAGAAGGAAGGAAGTAGGTAGGAAGGAAGGGGAGGAGAGGAGGAGGAGGGAGGAAGGAAGGAAGGAAAGAGAGGAGGGAGGAGGGAGGAAGGAAGAAGAGGAGGAGGATGAGGAGGGAGGAGAAGGGAAGAGTAGGAGGTAAAAGAGGAGGGAGGAGGAGGAGGAGGAAGAGGAAGAGGAAGAGGAGGAGGAGGAGGGAGGGATAAAGAATGATGGAGGACTATGGGATGATGGATATGGAAGGAGCAAGGAAGAGCATATGATGGAATGATGGGATGGCCTATGGAGGAATGGATGCATGATTTAAATAGATGAATGGATGGATGATGGATGAACAGGAATGTAATGATGGATGGGAAGGAACAATGAGGAGGATGATGAGGATGGATGGATGGATGGAATGATGAATGATGGATGGGTACTAGGGATGGAATGATGGATGGAGGATGGATGGATGGAATGATGGAGGGGGACATGGAGGAGGAAGGAAGGAGAGGAGGAAGGAAGGAGAGGTGGAAGGAAGGGCAGGAGGAAGGAAGGGCAGGAGGAAGGAAGGAGAGGAGGAAGGAAGGAAAGGAGGAAGGAAGGAAGAAGAGGAGGAGGAAGAAGAGGAGGAGGAAGAAGAGGAGGAGGAAGAAGAGGAGGAGGAAGAGGACAAAAAAGAAGTTGGAGATAAATATTATGGTACCCAAGTACATAACATGTGTCAGACATGTTACTCAGGATGGTTGTTTACACATGTTGCTGTGTGTCATGTTACCCAGGATGGTTGTTTACACATGTTGCTGTGTGTCATGTTACTCAGGATGGTTGTTTACACATATTGCTGTGTGTCATGTTACTCAGGATGGTTGTTTACACATGTTGCTGTGTGTCATGTTACTCAGGATGGTTGTTTACACATGTTGCTGTGTGTCATGTTACCCAGGATGGTTGTTTACACATGTTGCTGTGTGTCATGTTACTCAGGATGGTTGTTTACACATGTTGCTGTGTGTCATGTTACACAGGATGGTTGTTTACACATGTTGCTGTGTGTCATGTTACCCAGGATGGTTGTTTACACATATTGCTGTGTGTCATGTTACACAGGATGGTTGTTTACACATATTCCTGTGTGTCATGTTACCCAGGATGGTTGTTTACACATATTGCTGTGTGTCATGTTTCCCAGGATGGTTGTTTACACATATTGCTGTGTGTCATGTTACCCAGGATGGTTGTTTACACATGTTGCTGTGTGTCATGTTACTCAGGATGGTTGTTTACACATGTTGCTGTGTGTCATGTTACCCAGGATGGTTGTTTACACATGTTGCTGTGTGTCATGTTACTCAGGATGGTTGTTTACACATGTTGCTGTGTGTCATGTTACTCAGGATGGTTGTTTACACATGTTGCTGTGTGTCATGTTACTCAGGATGGTTGTTTACACATGTTGCTGTGTGTCATGTTACTCAGGATGGTTGTTTACACATGTTGCTGTGTGTCATGTTACCCAGGATGGTTGTTTACACATGTTGCTGTGTGTCATGTTACTCAGGATGGTTGTTTACACATGTTGCTGTGTGTCATGTTACTCAGGATGGTTGTTTACACATATTGCTGTGTGTCATGTTACTCAGGATGGTTGTTTGCACATGTTGCTGTGTGTCATGTTACCCAGGATGGTTGTTTACACATGTTGCTGTGTGTCATGTTACTCAGGATGGTTGTTTACACATGTTGCTGTGAGTCATGTTACTCAGGATGGTTGTTTACACATGTTACTGTGTGTCATGTTACTCAGGATGGTTGTTTACACATATTGCTGTGTGTCATGTTACTCAGGATGGTTGTTTACACATGTTGCTGTGTGTCATGTTACTCAGGATGGTTGTTTACACATGTTGCTGTGTGTCATGTTACCCAGGATGGTTGTTTACACATGTTGCTGTGTGTCATGTTACTCAGGATGATTGTTTACACATGTTGCTGTGTGTCATGTTACTCAGGATGGTTGTTTACATATGTTGCTGTGTGTCATGTTACTCAGGATGGTTGTTTACACATGTTGCTGTGTGTCATGTTACTCAGGATGGTTGTTTACACATGTTGCTGTGTGTCATGTTACCCAGGATGGTTGTTTACACATGTTGCTGTGTGTCATGTTACTCAGGATGGTTGTTTACACATGTTGCTGTGTGTCATGTTACTCAGGATGGTTGTTTACACATGTTGCTGTGTGTCATGTTACTCAGGATGGTTGTTTACACATGTTGCTGTGTGTCATGTTTCTCAGGATGGTTGTTTACACATGTTGCTGTGTGTCATGTTACTCAGGATGGTTGTTTACACATGTTGCTGTGTGTCATGTTACTCAGGATGGTTGTTTACACATGTTGCTGTGTGTCATGTTACCCAGGATGGTTGTTTACACAAATTGCTGTGTGTCACGTTACCCAGGATGGTTGTTTACACATGTTGCTGTGTGTCATGTTACCCAGGATGGTTGTTTACACATGTTACTGTGTGTCATGTTACCCAGGATGATTGTTTACACATGTTGCTGTGTGTCATGTTAACCAGGAAGGTTGTTTACACATATTGCTGTGTGTCATGTTACCCAGGATGGTTGTTTACACATGTTGCTGTGTATCATGTTAACCAGGAAGGTTGTTTACACATATTGCTGTGTGTCATGTTACCCAGGATGGTTGTTTACACATGTTGCTGTGTGTCATGTTACCCAGGATGGTTGTTTACACATATTGCTGTGTGTCATGTTACCCAGGATGGTTGTTTACACATGTTGCTGTGTGTCATGTTACTCAGGATGGTTGTTTACACATGTTGCTGTGTGTCATGTTACCCAGGATGGTTGTTTACACATATTGCTGTGTGTCATGTTACTCAGGATGGTTGTTTACACATATTGCTGTGTGTCATGTTACCCAGGATGGTTGTTTACACATATTGCTGTGTGTCATGTTACCCAGGATGGTTGTTTACACATGTTGCTGTGTGTCATGTTACTCAGGATGGTTGTTTACACATGTTGCTGTGTGTCATGTTACCCAGGATGGTTGTTTACACATGTTGCTGTGTGTCATGTTACTCAGGATGGTTGTTTACACATATTGCTGTGTGTCATGTTACTCAGGATGGTTGTTTACACATGTTTCTGTGTGTCATGTTACCCAGGATGGTTGTTTACACATGTTGCTGTGTGTCATGTTACTCAGGATGGTTGTTTACACATGTTGCTGTGTGTCATGTTACTCAGGATGGTTGTTTACACATGTTGCTGTGTGTCATGTTACCCAGGATGGTTGTTTACACATGTTGCTGTGTGTCATGTTACTCAGGATGGTTGTTTACACATATTGCTGTGTGTCATGTTACTCAGGATGGTTGTTTACACATGTTGCTGTGTGTCATGTTACTCAGGATGGTTGTTTACACATGTTGCTGTGTGTCATGTTACCCAGGATGGTTGTTTACACATGTTGCTGTGTGTCATGTTACTCAGGATGGTTGTTTACACATGTTGCTGTGTGTCATGTTACTCAGGATGGTTGTTTACACATGTTGCTGTGTGTCATGTTACTCAGGATGGTTGTTTACACATGTTGCTGTGTGTCATGTTACCCAGGATGGTTGTTTACACATGTTGCTGTGTGTCATGTTACTCAGGATGGTTGTTTACACATGTTGCTGTGTGTCATGTTACTCAGGATGGTTGTTTACACATGTTACTGTGTGTCATGTTACTCAGGATGGTTGTTTACACATATTGCTGTGTGTCATGTTACTCAGGATGGTTGTTTACACATGTTGCTGTGTGTCATGTTACTCAGGATGGTTGTTTACACATGTTGCTGTGTGTCATGTTACCCAGGATGGTTGTTTACACATGTTGCTGTGTGTCATGTTACTCAGGATGGTTGTTTACACATGTTGCTGTGTGTCATGTTACTCAGGATGGTTGTTTACATATGTTGCTGTGTGTCATGTTACCCAGGATGGTTGTTTACACATGTTGCTGTGTGTCATGTCACCCAGGATGGTTGTTTACACATGTTGCTGTGTGTCATGTTACTCAGGATGGTTGTTTACACATGTTGCTGTGTGTCATGTTACTCAGGATGGTTGTTTACACATGTTGCTGTGTGTCATGTTACTCAGGATGGTTGTTTACACATGTTGCTGTGTGTCATGTTACTCAGGATGGTTGTTTACACATGTTGCTGTGTGTCATGTTACCCAGGATGGTTGTTTACACAAATTGCTGTGTGTCATGTTACCCAGGATGGTTGTTTACACATGTTGCTGTGTGTCATGTTACCCAGGATGGTTGTTTACACATGTTACTGTGTGTCATGTTACCCAGGATGATTGTTTACACATGTTGCTGTGTGTCATGTTAACCAGGAAGGTTGTTTACACATATTGCTGTGTGTCATGTTACCCAGGATGGTTGTTTACACATGTTGCTGTGTATCATGTTAACCAGGAAGGTTGTTTACACATATTGCTGTGTGTCATGTTACCCAGGATGGTTGTTTACACATGTTGCTGTGTGTCATGTTAACCAGGAAGGTTGTTTACACATTTTGCTGTGTGTCATGTTACCCAGGATGGTTGTTTACACATGTTGCTTTGTGTCATGTTACCCAGGATGGTTGTTTACACAAATTGCTGTGTGTCATGTTACCCAGGATGATGGTTTACACATGTTGCTGTGTGTCATGTTACCCAGGATGGTTGTTTACACATGTTACTGTGTGTCATGTTACCCAGGATGATAGTTTACACATGTTGCTGTGTGTCATGTTACTCAGGATGGTTGTTTACACATGTTGCTGTGTGTCATGTTACTCATGATGGTTGTTTACACATGTTGCTGTGTGTCATGTTACCCAGGAATATTGTTTACACATGTTATTGTGTGTCATGTTACCCAGGATGGTTGTTTACACATGTTGCTGTGTGTCATGTTGCCCAGGATGGTTGTTTACACATGTTGCTGTGTGTCATGTTACCCAGGATGATTGTTTACACATGTTGCTGTGTGTCATGTTACCCAGGATGCTTGTTTACACATGTTACTGTGTGTCATGTTACTCAGGATGATTGTTTACACATGTTTCTGTGTGTCATGTTACCCAGGATGGTTGTTTACACATGTTGATGTGTGTCATGTTACTCAGGATGATTGTTTACACATGTTGCTGTGTGTCATGTTACCCAGCATTATTGTTTACACATGTTTATGTGTGTCATGTTACCCAGGATGATTGTTTACACATGTTACTGTGTGTCATGTTACCCAGGATGGTAGTTTACACATGTTACTGTGTGTCATGTCACCCAGCATTATTGTTTACACATGTTACTGTGTGTCATGTTACCCAGGATGGTTGTTTACACATGTTGCTGTGTGTCATGTTACCCAGGATGGTTGTTTACACATGTTGCTGTGTGTCATTTTACCCAGGATGATTGTTTACTCATGTTTCTGTGTGTCATGTTACCCAGGATGATTGTTTACAAATGTTGCTGTGTGTTATGTTAACCAGGGTGGTTTTTTACACATGTTGCTGTGTGTCATGTTACCCAAGATGATTGTTTACACATATTACTGTGTGTCATGTTACCCAGGATGATTGTTTACACATGTTGCTGTGTGTCATATTAACAGAATGGTTGTTTACACATGTTACTGCGTGTCATGTTACCCAGGATGATTGTTTACACATGTTACTGTGTGACATGTTACCCAGGATGGTTGTTTACACATGTTGCTGTGTATCATGTCACCCAGGATGGTTGTTTACACATATTACTGTGTGTCATGTTACCCAGGATGATTGTTTACAAAAGTTACTGTGTGTCATGTTACCTAGGATGATTGTTTACACAAGTTACTGTGTCATGTTACTCAGGATGGTTGTTTACACATGTTGCTGCGTGTCATGTTCCCCAGGATGGTTGTTTACACATGTTGCTGTGTGTCATGTTACCCAGAATGGTTGTTTACACATGTTGCTGTGTGTCATGTTCCCCAGGATGGTTGTTTACACATGTTGCTGTGTGTCATGTTACCCAGAATGGTTGTTTACACATGTTGCTGTGTGTCATGTTCCCCAGGATGGTTGTTTACACATGTTGCTGTGTGTCATGTTACTCAGGATGATTGTTTACACATGTTGCTGTGTGTCATGTTCCCCAGGATGGTTGTTTACACATGTTGCTGTGTGTCATGTTACCCAGAATGGTTGTTTACACATGTTACCCTGTGTCATGTTACCCATTATGATTGTTTACACATGTTACTGTGTGTCATATTACTCAGGATGATTGTTTACACATGTTACTGTGCGTCATGTTACCCAGGATGGTTGTTTACACATGTTGCTGTGTGACATGTTACCCACGATGGTTGTTTACACATGTTGCTGTGTGCCATGTTACTCAGGATGATTGTTTACACATGTTACTGTGTGTCATATTACCCAAGATGATAGTTTATACATGCAACTGTGTGTCATGTTACCCAGGATGGTTGTTTACATATGTTGCTTTGTGACATGTTACCCAGGATTTTTGTTTACACATGTTGCTGTGTGCCTTGCTACTCAGGATGGTTGTTTACACATGTTACTGTGTGTCATGTTACCCAGGATGGTTGTTTACACATGTTGCTGTGTGACTTGTTACCCAGGATGGTTGTTTTCACATGTTGCTGCGTGCCATGTTACTCAGGATGATTGTTTATACATGTTAATGTGTGTCGTATTACCCAGGATGATTGTTTACACATGTTACTCTGTGTCATGTTACTCAGGATGGTTGTTTACACATGTTGCTGTGTGTCATGTTACCCAGGATGGTTGTTTACACATATTGCTGTGTGTCATGTTACACAGGATGGTTGTTTACACATATTGCTGTGTGTCATGTTACCCAGGATGGTTGTTTACACATATTGCTGTGTGTCATGTTACCCAGGATGGTTGTTTACACATATTGCTGTGTGTCATGTTACCCAGGATGGTTGTTTACACATGTTGCTGTGTGTCATGTTACTCAGGATGGTTGTTTACACATGTTGCTGTGTGTCATGTTACCCAGGATGGTTGTTTACACATGTTGCTGTGTGTCATGTTACTCAGGATGGTTGTTTACACATATTGCTGTGTGTCATGTTACTCAGGATGGTTGTTTACACATGTTGCTGTGTGTCATGTTACCCAGGATGGTTGTTTACACATGTTGCTGTGTGTCATGTTACTCAGGATGGTTGTTTACACATGTTGCTGTGTGTCATGTTACTCAGGATGGCTGTTTACACATGTTGCTGTGTGTCATGTTACCCAGGATGGTTGTTTACACATGTTGCTGTGTGTCATGTTACTCAGGATGGTTGTTTACACATATTGCTGTGTGTCATGTTACTCAGGATGGTTGTTTACACATGTTGCTGTGTGTCATGTTACTCAGGATGGTTGTTTACACATGTTGCTGTGTGTCATGTTACCCAGGATGGTTGTTTACACATGTTGCTGTGTGTTATGTTACTCAGGATGGTTGTTTACACATGTTGCTGTGTGTCATGTTACACAGGATGGTTGTTTACACATGTTGCTGTGTGTCATGTTACCCAGGATGGTTGTTTACACATATTGCTGTGTGTCATGTTACACAGGATGGTTGTTTACACATATTGCTGTGTGTCATGTTACCCAGGATGGTTGTTTACACATATTGCTGTGTGTCATGTTACCCAGGATGGTTGTTTACACATATTGCTGTGTGTCATGTTACCCAGGATGGTTGTTTACACATGTTGCTGTGTGTCATGTTACACAGGATGGTTGTTTACACATGTTGCTGTGTGTCATGTTACCCAGGATGGTTGTTTACACATGTTGCTGTGTGTCATGTTACTCAGGATGGTTGTTTACACATATTGCTGTGTGTCATGTTACTCAGGATGGTTGTTTACACATGTTGCTGTGTGTCATGTTACCCAGGATGGTTGTTTACACATGTTGCTGTGTGTCATGTTACTCAGGATGGTTGTTTACACATGTTGCTGTGTGTCATGTTACTCAGGATGGTTGTTTACACATGTTGCTGTGTGTCATGTTACTCAGGATGGTTGTTTACACATGTTGCTGTGTGTCATGTTACTCAGGATGGTTGTTTACACATGTTGCTGTGTGTCATGTTACCCAGGATGGTTGTTTACACATGTTGCTGTGTGTCATGTTACTCAGGATGGTTGTTTACACATGTTGCTGTGTGTCATGTTACTCAGGATGGTTGTTTACACATATTGCTGTGTGTCATGTTACTCAGGATGGTTGTTTGCACATGTTGCTGTGTGTCATGTTACCCAGGATGGTTGTTTACACATGTTGCTGTGTGTCATGTTACTCAGGATGGTTGTTTACACATGTTGCTGTGTGTCATGTTACTCAGGATGGTTGTTTACACATGTTACTGTGTGTCATGTTACTCAGGATGGTTGTTTACACATATTGCTGTGTGTCATGTTACTCAGGATGGTTGTTTACACATGTTGCTGTGTGTCATGTTACTCAGGATGGTTGTTTACACATGTTGCTGTGTGTCATGTTACCCAGGATGGTTGTTTACACATGTTGCTGTGTGTCATGTTACTCAGGATGATTGTTTACACATGTTGCTGTGTGTCATGTTACTCAGGATGGTTGTTTACATATGTTGCTGTGTGTCATGTTACTCAGGATGGTTGTTTACACATGTTGCTGTGTGTCATGTTACTCAGGATGGTTGTTTACACATGTTGCTGTGTGTCATGTTACCCAGGATGGTTGTTTACACATGTTGCTGTGTGTCATGTTACTCAGGATGGTTGTTTACACATGTTGCTGTGTGTCATGTTACTCAGGATGGTTGTTTACACATGTTGCTGTGTGTCATGTCACCCAGGATGGTTGTTTACACATGTTGCTGTGTGTCATGTTACTCAGGATGGTTGTTTACACATGTTGCTGTGTGTCATGTTTCTCAGGATGGTTGTTTACACATGTTGCTGTGTGTCATGTTACTCAGGATGGTTGTTTACACATGTTGCTGTGTGTCATGTTACTCAGGATGGTTGTTTACACATGTTGCTGTGTGTCATGTTACCCAGGATGGTTGTTTACACAAATTGCTGTGTGTCACGTTACCCAGGATGGTTGTTTACACATGTTGCTGTGTGTCATGTTACCCAGGATGGTTGTTTACACATGTTACTGTGTGTCATGTTACCCAGGATGATTGTTTACACATGTTGCTGTGTGTCATGTTAACCAGGAAGGTTGTTTACACATATTGCTGTGTGTCATGTTACCCAGGATGGTTGTTTACACATGTTGCTGTGTATCATGTTAACCAGGAAGGTTGTTTACACATATTGCTGTGTGTCATGTTACCCAGGATGGTTGTTTACACATGTTGCTGTGTGTCATGTTACCCAGGATGGTTGTTTACACATATTGCTGTGTGTCATGTTACCCAGGATGGTTGTTTACACATGTTTCTGTGTGTCATGTTACTCAGGATGGTTGTTTACACATGTTGCTGTGTGTCATGTTACCCAGGATGGTTGTTTACACATATTGCTGTGTGTCATGTTACTCAGGATGGTTGTTTACACATATTGCTGTGTGTCATGTTACCCAGGATGGTTGTTTACACATATTGCTGTGTGTCATGTTACCCAGGATGGTTGTTTACACATGTTGCTGTGTGTCATGTTACTCAGGATGGTTGTTTACACATGTTGCTGTGTGTCATGTTACCCAGGATGGTTGTTTACACATGTTGCTGTGTGTCATGTTACTCAGGATGGTTGTTTACACATATTGCTGTGTGTCATGTTACTCAGGATGGTTGTTTACACATGTTGCTGTGTGTCATGTTACCCAGGATGGTTGTTTACACATGTTGCTGTGTGTCATGTTACTCAGGATGGTTGTTTACACATGTTTCTGTGTGTCATGTTACTCAGGATGGTTGTTTACACATGTTGCTGTGTGTCATGTTACCCAGG
Source organism: Cherax quadricarinatus (assembly GCF_038502225.1). Classification (NCBI taxonomy): domain Eukaryota; kingdom Metazoa; phylum Arthropoda; class Malacostraca; order Decapoda; family Parastacidae; genus Cherax; species Cherax quadricarinatus. Next base: position 79,744,434 of record NC_091294.1, read on the forward strand.
ATGGTTGTTTACACATGTTGCTGTGTGTCATGTTACTCAGGATGGTTGTTTACACATATTGCTGTGTGTCATGTTACTCAGGATGGTTGTTTACACATGTTGCTGTGTGTCATGTTACTCAGGATGGTTGTTTACACATGTTGCTGTGTGTCATGTTACCCAGGATGGTTGTTTACACATGTTGCTGTGTGTCATGTTACTCAGGATGGTTGTTTACACATGTTGCTGTGTGTCATGTTACTCAGGATGGTTGTTTACACATGTTGCTGTGTGTCATGTTACTCAGGATGGTTGTTTACACATGTTGCTGTGTGTCATGTTACCCAGGATGGTTGTTTACACATGTTGCTGTGTGTCATGTTACTCAGGATGGTTGTTTACACATGTTGCTGTGTGTCATGTTACTCAGGATGGTTGTTTACACATGTTACTGTGTGTCATGTTACTCAGGATGGTTGTTTACACATATTGCTGTGTGTCATGTTACTCAGGATGGTTGTTTACACATGTTGCTGTGTGTCATGTTACTCAGGATGGTTGTTTACACATGTTGCTGTGTGCCATGTTACCCAGGATGGTTGTTTACACATGTTGCTGTGTGTCATGTTACTCAGGATGGTTGTTTACACATGTTGCTGTGTGTCATGTTACTCAGGATGGTTGTTTACATATGTTGCTGTGTGTCATGTTACTCAGGATGGTTGTTTACACATGTTGCTGTGTGTCATGTTACTCAGGATGGTTGTTTACACATGTTGCTGTGTGTCATGTTACCCAGGATGGTTGTTTACACATGTTGCTGTGTGTCATGTTACTCAGGATGGTTGTTTACACATGTTGCTGTGTGTCATGTTACTCAGGATGGTTGTTTACACATGTTGCTGTGTGTCATGTCACCCAGGATGGTTGTTTACACATGTTGCTGTGTGTCATGTTACTCAGGATGGTTGTTTACACATGTTGCTGTGTGTCATGTTACTCAGGATGGTTGTTTACACATGTTGCTGTGTGTCATGTTACTCAGGATGGTTGTTTACACATGTTGCTGTGTGTCATGTTACTCAGGATGGTTGTTTACACATGTTGCTGTGTGTCATGTTACCCAGGATGGTTGTTTACACAAATTGCTGTGTGTCATGTTACCCAGGATGGTTGTTTACACATGTTGCTGTGTGTCATGTTACCCAGGATGGTTGTTTACACATGTTACTGTGTGTCATGTTACCCAGGATGATTGTTTACACATGTTGCTGTGTGTCATGTTAACCAGGAAGGTTGTTTACACATATTGCTGTGTGTCATGTTACCCAGGATGGTTGTTTACACATGTTGCTGTGTATCATGTTAACCAGGAAGGTTGTTTACACATATTGCTGTGTGTCATGTTACCCAGGATGGTTGTTTACACATGTTGCTGTGTGTCATGTTAACCAGGAAGGTTGTTTACACATTTTGCTGTGTGTCATGTTACCCAGGATGGTTGTTTACACATGTTGCTGTGTGTCATGTTACCCAGGATGGTTGTTTACACAAATTGCTGTGTGTCATGTTACCCAGGATGATGGTTTACACATGTTGCTGTGTGTCATGTTACCCAGGATGGTTGTTTACACATGTTACTGTGTGTCATGTTACCCAGGATGATTGTTTACACATGTTGCTGTGTGTCATATTACTCAGGATGGTTGTTTACACATGTTGCTGTGTGTCATGTTACTCATGATGGTTGTTTACACATGTTGCTGTGTGTCATGTTACCCAGGAATATTGTTTACACATGTTATTGTGTGTCATGTTACCCAGGATGGTTGTTTACACATGTTGCTGTGTGTCATGTTGCCCAGGATGGTTGTTTACACATGTTGCTGTGTGTCATGTTACCCAGGATGATTGTTTACACATGTTGCTGTGTGTCATGTTACCCAGGATGCTTGTTTACACATGTTACTGTGTGTCATGTTACTCAGGATGATTGTTTACACATGTTTCTGTGTGTCATGTTACCCAGGATGGTTGTTTACACATGTTGATGTGTGTCATGTTACTCAGGATGATTGTTTACACATGTTGCTGTGTGTCATGTTACCCAGCATTATTGTTTACACATGTTTACGTGTGTCATGTTACCCAGGATGATTGTTTACACATGTTACTGTGTGTCATGTTACCCAGGATGGTAGTTTACACATGTTACTGTGTGTCATGTCACCCAGCATTATTGTTTACACATGTTACTGTGTGTCATGTTACCCAGGATGGTTGTTTACACATGTTGCTGTGTGTCATGTTACCCAGGATGGTTGTTTACACATGTTGCTGTGTGTCATTTTACCCAGGATGATTGTTTACTCATGTTTCTGTGTGTCATGTTACCCAGGATGATTGTTTACAAATGTTGCTGTGTGTTATGTTAACCAGGGTGGTTGTTTACACGTGTTGCTGTGTGTCATGTTACCCAAGATGATTGTTTACACATATTACTGTGTGTCATGTTACCCAGGATGATTGTTTACACATGTTGCTGTGTGTCATATTAACAGAATGGTTGTTTACACATGTTACTGCGTGTCATGTTACCCAGGATGATTGTTTACACATGTTACTGTGTGACATGTTACCCAGGATGGTTGTTTACACATGTTGCTGTGTATCATGTCACCCAGGATGGTTGTTTACACATATTACTGTGTGTCATGTTACCCAGGATGATTGTTTACAAAAGTTACTGTGTGTCATGTTACCTAGGATGATTGTTTACACAAGTTACTGTGTCATGTTACTCAGGATGGTTGTTTACACATGTTGCTGCGTGTCATGTTCCCCAGGATGGTTGTTTACACATGTTGCTGTGTGTCATGTTACCCAGAATGGTTGTTTACACATGTTGCTGTGTGTCATGTTCCCCAGGATGGTTGTTTACACATGTTGCTGTGTGTCATGTTACCCAGAATGGTTGTTTACACATGTTGCTGTGTGTCATGTTCCCCAGGATGGTTGTTTACACATGTTGCTGTGTGTCATGTTACTCAGGATGATTGTTTACACATGTTGCTGTGTGTCATGTTCCCCAGGATGGTTGTTTACACATGTTGCTGTGTGTCATGTTACCCAGAATGGTTGTTTACACATGTTACCCTGTGTCATGTTACCCATTATGATTGTTTACACATGTTACTGTGTGTCATATTACTCAGGATGATTGTTTACACATGTTACTGTGCGTCATGTTACCCAGGATGGTTGTTTACACATGTTGCTGTGTGACATGTTACCCACGATGGTTGTTTACACATGTTGCTGTGTGCCATGTTACTCAGGATGATTGTTTACACATGTTACTGTGTGTCATATTACCCAAGATGATAGTTTATACATGCAACTGTGTGTCATGTTACCCAGGATGGTTGTTTACATATGTTGCTTTGTGACATGTTACCCAGGATTTTTGTTTACACATGTTGCTGTGTGCCTTGCTACTCAGGATGGTTGTTTACACATGTTACTGTGTGTCATGTTACCCAGGATGGTTGTTTACACATGTTGCTGTGTGACTTGTTACCCAGGATGGTTGTTTTCACATGTTGCTGCGTGCCATGTTACTCAGGATGATTGTTTATACATGTTAATGTGTGTCGTATTACCCAGGATGATTGTTTACACATGTTACTCTGTGTCATGTTACTCAGGATGGTTGTTTACACATGTTGCTGAGTGACATGTTACCCAATATGGTTGTTTACACATGTTGCTGGGTGCCATGTTACTCAGGATGGTTGTTTACACATGTTACTGTGTGTCATATTACACAGGATGATTGTTTATACATGTTACTGTGTGTCATGTTACCCAGGATGGTTGTTTACACATGTTGCTGTGTGACATGTTACCCAGGATGGTTGTTTACACATGTTGCTGTGTGCCATGTTACTCAGGATGATTGTTTACACATGTTACTGTGTGTCATATTACCCAGGATGATAGTTTATACATGCAACTGTGTGTCATGTTACCCAGGATGGTTGTTTACATATGTTGCTTTGTGACATGTTACCCAGGATTTTTGTTTACACATGTTGCTGTGTGCCTTGCTACTCAGGATGGTTGTTTACACATGTTACTGTGTGTCATGTTACCCAGGATGGTTGTTTACACATGTTGCTGTGTGAATTGTTACCCAGGATGGTTGTTTTCACATGTTGCTGCGTGCCATGTTACTCAGGATGATTGTTTATACATGTTAATGTGTGTTGTATTACCCAGGATGATTGTTTACACATGTTACTCTGTGTCATGTTACTCAGGATGGTTGTTTACACATGTTGCTGAGTGACATGTTACCCAATATGGTTGTTTACACATGTTGCTGGGTGCCATGTTACTCAGGATGGTTGTTTACACATGTTACTGTGTGTCATATTACACAGGATGATTGTTTATACTTGTTACTGTGTGTCATGTTACCCAGGATGGTTGTTTACACATGTTGCTGTGTGACATGTTACCCAGGATGGTTGTTTACACATGTTGCTGTGTGCCATGTTACTCAGGATGATTGTTTACACATGTTACTGTGTGTCATATTACCCAGGATGATAGTTTATACATGCAACTGTGTGTCATGTTACCCAGGATGGTTGTTTACACATGTTGCTGCGTGCCATGTTACTCAGGATTTTTGTTTACACATGTTGCTGTGTGCCTTGCTACTCAGGATGGTTGTTTACACATGTTACTGTGTGTCATGTTACCCAGGATGGTTGTTTACACATGTTGCTGTGTGACTTGTTACCAAGGATGGTTGTTTACACATGTTGCTGCGTGCCATGTTACTCAGGATGATTGTTTACACATGTTGCTGTGTGTCATATTACTCAGGATGATTGTTTACACATGTTGCTCTGTGTCGTGTTACTCAGGATGATTGTTTACACATGTTACTGTGTGTCATGTTAACCAGGATGGTTGTTTACACATGTTGCTGTGTGTCATGTTACTCAGGATGATTGTTTACACATGTTGCTGTGTGTCATGTAATTCAGGATGGTTGCTTACACATGCTGCTGTGTGTCATGTTACCCAGGATGATTGTTTACACATGTTGCTCTGTGTCATGTTACCCAGGATGATTGTTTATACATGTTACTGTGTGTCATGTTACCCAGGATGATTGTTTACACATGTTACTGTGTGTCATGTTACCCAGGATGATTGTTTATACATGTTACTGTGCTTCTTGTTTCACAGGATGATTGTTTACACTTGTTGCTGTGTGTCATGTTACCCAGGATGATTGTTTACACATGTTTCTCTGTGTTATGCTACTCAGCATGATTGTTTACACCTGTTACTGTGTGTCATGTTACCCAGGATGATTGTTTACACATGTTAGTTTGTGTCATGTTAACCAGAATGATTGTTTACCAATGTTGCTGTGTGTCATGTTACCCAGGATGATTGTTTACACATGTTGCTGTATGTCATGTTGCCCAGGATGATTGTTTGCACATGTTACTGTGTGTCATGTTACCCAGGATGATTGTTTACACATGTTGCTGTGTGTCATGTTACCCAGGATGATTGTTTACACATGTTGCTGTGTTTCATGTTACCCAGGATGATTGTTTACACATGTTGCTGTGTGTCATGTTACCCAGGATGATTGTTTACACATGTTGCTGTGTGTCATGTTACCCAGGATGATTGTTTACACATGTTGCTCTGTGTCATGTTACCCAGGATGATTGTTTATACATGTTACTGTTTGTCATGTTACCCAGGATGATTGTTTATAAATGTTGCTGTGTGTCATGTTACCCAGGATGATTGTTTACACATGTTGCTGTGTGTCATGTTACCCAGGATGATTGTTTACACATGTTAGTTTGTGTCATGTTAACCAGAATGATTGTTTACACATGTTACTGTGTGTCATGTTACCCAGGATGATTGTTTACACATGTTGCTGTGTGTCATAATGTTACCCTGGATGGTTGTTTACACATATGTTGCTGTGTCTCATAATGTTACTCTGGATGGTTGTTTACACACATGTTGCTGTGTATCATAATGTTACCCTGGATGGTTGTTTACACATGTTGCTGTAGGACGATAATAAACTGTGCACTATTAGGGTCACAAGTGACATGGTCCTTAGGCAAATAGATAAATTAAAACCTAACAAATCCCCAGGCCCTGATGAACTGTATGCAAGGGTTCTAAAGGAATGTAAAGAGGAGCTTAGCACACCTTTGGCTAATCTTTTCAACATATCACTACAAACTGGCATGGTGCCAGATAAGTGGAAAATGGCAAATGTGATACCTATTTTCAAAACAGGTGACAGGTCCTTACCTTCGAACTATAGACCAATAAGCCTAACCTCCATAGTGGGAAAATTTATGGAATCAATAATTGCCAAGGCAGTTCGTAGCCACCTTGAAAAGCATAAATTAATCAACGAATCTCAGCATGGTTTTACAAAGGGGCGTTCCTGCCTTACGAATTTATTAACTTTTTTCACTAAGGTATTTGAGGAGGTAGATCATGGTAATGAATATGATATTGTGTATATGGACTTCAGTAAGGCTTTTGACAGGGTCCCACATCAGAGACTATTGAGGAAAATTAAAGCACATGGAATAGGAGGAGAAATTTTTTCCTGGATAGAGGCATGGTTGACAAATAGGCAGCAGAGAGTTTGCATAAATGGGGAGAAATCAGAGTGGGGAAGTGTCACGAGCGGTGTTCCACAGGGGTCAGTGTTGGGCCCCCTGCTGTTCACAATCTACATAAACGACATAGATGAGGGCATAAAGAGCGACATCGGCAAGTTTGCCGATGACACCAAAATAGGCCGTCGAATTCATTCTGACGAGGACATTCGAGCACTCCAGGAAGATTTGAATAGACTGATGCAGTGGTCGGAGAAGTGGCAGATGCAGTTTAATATAGACAAATGCAAAGTTCTAAATGTTGGACAGGACAATAACCATGCCACATATAAACTAAATAATGTAGATCTTAATATTACGGATTGCGAAAAAGATTTAGGAGTTCTGGTTAGCAGTAATCTGAAACCAAGACAACAGTGCATAAGTGTTCGCAATAAAGCTAATAGAATCCTTGGCTTCATATCAAGAAGCATAAATAATAGGAGTCCTCAGGTTGTTTTTCAACTCTATACATCCTTGGTTAGGCCTCATTTAGATTATGCTGCACAGTTTTGGTCACCGTATTACAGAATGGATATAAATGCTCTGGAAAATGTACAAAGGAGGATGACAAAGTTGATCCCATGTATCAGAAACCTTCCCTATGAGGATAGACTAAGGGCCCTGAATCTGCACTCTCTAGAAAGACGTAGAATTAGGGGGGATATGATTGAGGTGTATAAATAGAAGACAGGAATAAATAAAGGGGATGTAAATAGTGTGCTGAAAATATCTAGCCTAGACAGGACTCGCAGCAATGGTTTTAAGTTGGAAAAATTCAGATTCAGGAAGGATATAGGAAAGTACTGGTTTGGTAATAGAGTTGTGGATGAGTGGAACAAACTCCCAAGTACCGTTATAGAGGCCAGAACGTTGTGTAGCTTTAAAAATAGGTTGGATAAATACATGAGTAGATGTGGGTGGGTGTGAGTTAGACCTGATAGCTTGTGCTACCAGGTCGGTTGCCGTGTTCCTCCCTTAAGTCAATGTGACCTGACCTGACTAGGTTGGGTGCATTGGCTTAAGCCGGTAGGAGACTTGGACCTGCCTCGCATGGGCCAGTAAGATAAGATAAGATAAGATTTCGTTCGGATTTTTAACCCCGGAGGGTTAGCCACCCAGGATAACCCAAGAAAGTCAGTGCGTCATCGAGGACTGTCTAACTTATTTCCATTGGGGTCCTTAATCTTGTCCCCCAGGATGCGACACACACCAGTCGACTAACACCCAGGTACCTATTTGCTGCTAGGTGAACAGGACAACAGGTGTAAGGAAACGTGTCGAATGTTTCCACCCGCCGGGAATCGAACCCGGGCCCTCCGTGTGTGAAGCGGGAGCTTTAGCCACCAGGCCACCGGGCCTTCTGCAGTGTTCCTTCGTTCTTATGTTCTTATGTTCTTATGATCTCGGACATACAATGCCACCCCACCCCCCTTCCCGATACTTCCATGTACTTGGAACAACTCAAAACCCTGAATATGACATTCCGCTTCTTGATATAAATCCCAGTAATCTATTTGCCTTATTACGTATGCTTAGACATTGCTGTCTTGGTTTAAGGTTGCTGCTTACCATAACCCCCAAGTTCTTTTTGCAATCTGTATGGCTAAGTTCTACATTATTTAACTTATAAGTGCTAGGGTTATGGACACTCCCGAGCTTCAGAACCTTGCATTTATCTACATTGAACTGCATCTGCCACTTTTCTGACCAAGAGTAGTTTGTCTAAATCCTCCTGAAGTTCCCTAACATCTACGTTTGAATCAATTATCCTACCTATCTTCGTGTCATCGGCGAATTTGCTCATATCACTAGTAATTCCTTCATCAAGATCATTGATATATATTAAAAACAACAACGGGCCCAAGACTGATCCCTGTGGAACGCCACTTGTTACTGATCCCCACTCGCATTTAACCCCATTTATGGACACTCTCTGCTTCCTGTCTGTGAGCCATGACTCGATCCAAAAGAGCACCCTTCCCCCAATGCCATGAGCTGCTACTTTCTTCAACAGTCTTTGGAGCGGAACTCTATCAAAAGCCTTACTAAAATCTAAGTAAATAATATCAAATTCTTTATCGTGGTCAACAGCCTCAAAAGCTTTACTGAAGAAAGTTAATAAATTAGTTAGACAAGACCGGCCTCTTGTGAATCCATGCTGAGTATCATTAATCAAGCTATGCTTATCGAGATGGCTTCTTATAATCTCAGCTATAATTGACTCTAGTAATTTGCCTACAATTGAGGTCAGGCTTATTGGGCGGTAATTTGACGGTAACGACTTGTCCCCTGTTTTAAAAATAGGAATTACATTAGCCATCTTCCACATATCAGACACTACACCTGTTTGAAGAGATAAATTAAAAATATTAGTTAATGGTTCACAGAGTTCCATTTTGCATTCCTTAAGAACCCTTGAAAAAACCTCATCAGGACCCGGCGACTTATTTTGCTTCAGTCTGTCTATCTGCTTCACAACCATCTCACTAGTGACTGTGATGTTGCATAATTTATCTTCTTCTAGCCCACTATAAAATTAATTACTGGAATATTATTAGTGTCTTCCTGTGTAAAAACCGAGAGAAAATAATTATTTAAAATCGAGCACATTTCATTCTCTTTGTCAGTAAGATGCCCATAGTTATTTTTAAGGGGACCTATCTTATCTCTGACTTTTTGTTCTATAGACCTGGAAAAAACTTTTTGGGTTAGTTTTAGAATCCCTAGCAACTTTAATTTCATAGTCCCTTTTAGCTTTTCTTATCCCCTTTTTAATGTCCCTCTTAATGTCAATATACTGATTCATAAGATGACCCTCGCCTCTTTTGATACGCCTATAAATTCCTTTCTTATGCCCTAGTAGATATTTGAGCCTATTATTCATCCATTTTGGATCATTTCTATTTGATCTAATTTTTTTATAAGGGATAAACGTTCTTTGAGCAGCATGTATTGTGTTCAGAAAACTGTCATATTGATAGCTCTCTTCGTTACCCCAGTCAACAGATGATAAGTGTTCTCTAACCCCATCGTAATCTACTAAGCGAAAATCTGGGACTGTTACTGAGTTATCGCTACTATCATACTTCCATTCAATGCTAAATGTAATTGATTTGTGGTCGCTAGCACCCAGTTCCTCTGAAACTTCTAAATTATTAACAAGGAATTCATTGTTTGCCAGAACTAAGTCAAGCAGGTTATTACCCCTTGTAGGTTCTGTCACAAACTGCCTTAAAAAACAATCCTGAACTACTTCTAAGAAGTCGTATGATTCTAAATTCCCAGTCAAGAAATTCCAATCAATATGACTAAAGTTAAAGTCTCCTAGAATTACTACATTATCTTGCCTTGTGGCCCTAACAATTTCCTCCTATAGTAGTCTCCCCTGGTCCCTATCTAAATTTGGGGGACGGTATATCACACCTAAAATTAATTTTTCATGCCCCTCTGAAAATTCTATCCAAACAGACTCTGTATGTGTTACTTCAGACTTAATACCAGTTTTTATGCAACAGTTCAAGCGATCTCGGACATACAATGCCACCCCACCCCCTTTCCCGATACTTCTATCTACTTGGAACAATTTAAAACCCTGAATGTGACATTCCGCAGGCATGTCCCGACTTTTTGAATTAAACCACGTCTCAGTTAAAGCAAATACAGCAATGTTACCTGCACTAGCAACTAATCTCAACTCGTCCATCTTATTCCTAGCACTACGGCTATTAGCATAATAAACACTGAAAGACTCTCCTTTCTCTTTACCCTTCCTGCTCATTTCTGTTTTTCTACTAAACCTATTACTGTCCTTATCACCCAGTGTCACTGGCTTTTCAATATCTACCTCGTTCTGCTTATTACTAGTTCCCCTAGAACTCGTAATATTACTACACTGGGACTTCACTGTTTTCCTGCCAAAACCCATACCACTAACTATTCCTAGTTTAAAGTCGTAGCAGCTCCCTCCACTGCAGTTGCCAGTGCTACCACCCCACACCTAGATAAGTGAACCCCATCCCTGGCATACATGTCATTTCTGCCATAGAAGAGGTCCCGGTTGTCAATGAATGTTACCGCATTTTCCTTACAGTATTTGTCCAGCCAGCAATTGACACCAATTGCCCTGGACAACCATTCATTTCCAACTCCTCTCCTTGGCAAAATGCCACATATGACAGGGTTCCCACTCTTCCTCCTAATTATTTCTATTGCTGACCTATACCTGCTAATCAGGTCTTCACTCCTACGTCTGCCAACATCGTTGCCTCCAGCACTGAGACAGATAATAGGATTGCTCCCATTACCTCTCATGATGTCATCCAGACGGCTAACAATATCCTCCATCCCAGCCCCAGGAAAGCAAACCCTCTGCCTCCTACTCCTGTCCTTCAAGCAGAACGCCCTATCCATATACCTAACTTGGCTATCCCCAACAACGACAATATTCTTACCTTCCTTGGTGTCATTCGTCATGACGTTCCCATTAGTCGACTCACATTCGTCGGGTAGCACTGAGAATGTATTAGATGTTTCCACAACAGTTTCCACGGCAGTCTCTTTCTTCATCATCGTTTCTACCTTTTCATTCGTCTTCTTGATCGTCAACTTCGTTCCATGCTGTCCAGCCACTGACCAGTTTCCTTTCTTGACCTGAGGACTCAAAACAGGAGGACTACCACGAATCTTCTTGTTTTCCTCGGTCAGTCGCCGAATCTCCATCTTCGCCATCCTCAATTCTTCCTTAAGCTGTTGGTAAAGTTGCTCGATGGAGGGCATCTTGCTTCAATTCGTAGAGAGCATGCAAACAGGTCTTCACAGAGCTAAGTACACGTCACCACCACAGTTCGACCTGTATGGATGGATGTTTACACACTATTGCTGTGTATCATAATGTTACCCTGGATGGTTGTTTACACACATGTTGCTGTGTATCATAATGTTACCCTGGATGCTTGTTTACACACATGTTGCTGTGTATTATAATGTTACCCTGGATGCTTGTTTACACACATGTTGCTGTGTATCATAATGTTACCCTGGATGCTTGTTTACACACATGTTGCTGTGTATTATGTTACCCTGGATGGTTGTTTACACACATGTTGCTGTGTATCATAATGTTACCCTGGATGGTTGTTTACACACATGTTGCTGTGTATTATGTTACCCTGGATGGTTGTTTACACACATGTTGCTGTGTATCATAATGTTACCCAGGATGGTTGTTTACACACATGTTGCTGTGTATCATAATGTTACCCAGGATGGTTGTTTACACACATGTTGCTGTGTATCATAATGTTACCCTGGATGGTTGTTTACACACATGTTGCTGTGTATCATAATGTTACCCAGGATGGTTGTTTACACACATGTTGCTGTGTATCATAATGTTACCCAGGATGGTTGTTTACACACATGTTGCTGTGTATCATAATGTTACCCTGGATGGTTGTTTACACACATTTTGCTGTGTATTATGTTACCCTGGATGGTTGTTTACACACATGTTGCTGTGTATCATAATGTTACCCAGGATGGTTGTTTACACACATGTTGCTGTGTATCATAATGTTAGCCTGGATGGTTGTTTATACACATGTTGCTGTGTATCATAATGTTACCCAGGATGGTTGTTTACATACATGTTGCTGTGTATCATAATGTTACCCTGGATGGTTGTTTACACACATGTTGCTGTGTATTATGTTACCCTGGATGGTTGTTTACACACATGTTGCTGTGTATCATAATGTTACCCAGGATGGTTGTTTACACACATGTTGCTGTGTATCATAATGCTAGCCTGGATGGTTGTTTATACACATGTTGCTGTGTATCATAATGTTACCCAGGATGGTTGTTTACACACATGTTGCTGTGTATCATAATGTTACCCTGGATGGTTGTTTACACACATGTTGCTGTGTATCATAATGTTACCCTGGATGCTTGTTTACACACATGTTGCTGTGTATCATAATTTACCCTGGATGGTTGTTTACACACATGTTGCTGTGTATCATACTGTTACCTTGGATGGTTGTTTACACACATGTTGCTGTGTATCATAATGTTACCCTGGATGGTTGTTTACACATATGTTGCTGTGCATCATAATGTTACCCTGGATGGTTGTTTACACACATGTTGCTGTGTATCATAATGTTACCCTGGATGGTTGTTTACACATATGTTGCTGTATATCATAATGTTGCTGTATATCATAATGTTACCCTGGATGGTTGTTTACACACATGTTGCTGTGTATCATAATGTTACCCTGGATGGTTGTCTACACATATGTTGCTCTGTATCATGTTACCCTGGATGGTTGTTTACACATATGTTGCTGTGTATCATAATGTTACCATGGATGGTTGTTTACACACATGTTGCTGTGTATCATAATGTTACCCTGGATGGTTGTTTACACACATGTTGTTGTGTATCATAATGTTACTCTGGATGGTTGTTTACACACATGTTGCTGTGTATCATAATGTTACCCTGGATGGTTGTTTACACACATGTTGCTGTGTATCATAATGTTACCCTGGATGGTTGTTTACACACATGTTGCTGTGTATCATAATGTTACCCTGGATGGTTGTTTACACACATGTTGCTGTGTATCATAATGTTACCCTGGATGGTTGTTTACACACATGTTGCTGTGTATCATAATGTTACCCTGGATGGTTGTTTACACACATGTTGCTGTGTATCATAATGTTACCCTGGATGGTTGTTTACACACATGTTGCTGTGTATCATAATGTTAGCCTGGATGGTTGTTTATACACATGTTGCTGTGTATCATAATGTTACCCAGGATGGTTGTTTACACACATGTTGTTGTGTATCATAATGTTACCATGGATGGTTGTTTACACACATGTTGCTGTGTGTCATGTTACCCTGGATGGTTGTTTACACACATGTTGCTGTGTATCATAATGTTACCCTGGATGGTTGTTTACACACATGTTGCTGTGTATCATAATGTTTCTTACTAACATTAAAATTGCTGTTTTTTCAACAATGTTTGACATGGTTATGTTAAGGATCCCTGACTTTATTGATAACCTTTGAATCTCTCTATCTCTCACTCTCTCTCTCTCTCTCTCTCTCTCTCTCTCCTTTTTATACACCTTGTTTGACAAGGTTAGGTTAAGGTCCCCTAGCTTCATTGACAAGCTATTTACAAGTTAAGGTTCCCTAGCTTTATTGACAAGCTATTTACAAGTTAAGGTTCCCTAGCTTTATTGACAAGCTATTTACAAGTTAAGGTTCCCTAGCTTTATTGACAAGCTATTTACAAGTTAAGGTTCCCTAGCTTTATTGACAAGCTATTTACAGGTTAAGGATCCCTAGCTTTATTGACAAGCTATTTACAAGTTAAGGTTTCCTAGCTTTATTGACAAGCTATTTACAGGTTAAGGATCCCTAGCTTTATTGACAAGCTATTTACAAGTTAAGGATCCCTAGCTTTATTGACAAGCTATTTACAGGTTAAGGATCCCTAGCTTTATTGACAAGCTATTTACAAGTTAAGGATCCCTAGCTTTATTGACAAGCTATTTACAAGTTAAGGTTCCCTAGCTTTATTGACAAGCTATTTACAGGTTAAGGATCCCTAGCTTTATTGACAAGCTATTTACAAGTTAAGGTTCCCTAGCTTTATTGACAAGCTATTTACAGGTTAAGGATCCCTAGCTTTATTGACAAGCTATTTACAAGTTAAGGATCCCTAGTTTTATTGACAAGCTATTTACAAGTTAAGGATTCCTAGCTTTATTGACAAGCTATTTACAAGTCAAGGTTCCTTAGCTTTATTGACAAGCTATTTACAAGTTAAGGATCCCTAGCTTTATTGACAAGCTATTTACAAGTTAAGGATTCCTAGTTTTATTGACAAGCTATTTACAAGTTAAGGATCCCTAGCTTTATTGACAAGCTATTTACAAGTTAAGGATTCCTAGCTTTATTGACAAGCTATTTACAAGTTAAGGATCCCTAGCTTTATTGACAAGCTATTTACAAGTTAAGGATCCCTAGCTTTATTGACAAGCTATTTACAAGTTAAGGATCCCTAGCGTTATTGACAAGCTATTTACAAGTTAAGGATCCCTAGCGTTATTGACAAGCTATTTACAAGTTAAGGTTCCCTAGCTTTATTAACAAGCTATTTACAAGTTAAGGATCCCTAGCTTTATTGACAAGCTATTTACAAGTTAAGGATCCCTAGCTTTATTGACAAGCTATTTACAAGTTAAGGATCCCTAGCGTTATTGACAAGCTATTTACAAGTTAAGGTTCCCTAGCTTTATTAACAAGCTATTTACAAGTTAAGGATCCCTAGCTTTATTGACAAGCTATTTACAAGTTAAGGTTCCCTAGCTTTATTAACAAGCTATTTACAAGTTAAGGATCCCTAGTTTTACCTGGAGAGAGTTCCGGGGGTCAACGCCCCCGCGGCCCGTTTGTGACCAGGCCACCTGCTATGTCAGAGCTTAATCAACCAGGCTGTTACTGCTGCCTGCACGCAATCCAACGTACGAGCCACAGCCCGGCTGGTCAGGTACCGACTTTAGGTGCTTGTCCAGTGCCAGCTTGAAGACTGCCAGGGGTCTGTTGGTAATCTCCCTTATGTATGCTGGGAGGCAGTTGAACAGTCTCAGGCCCCTGGCACTTATTGTATGGTCTCTTAACGTGCTAGTGACACCCCTGCTTTTCATTGGGGGGATGTTGCATTGTCTGCCAAGTCTTTTGCTTTCGTTGTGAGTGATTTTCGTGTGCAAGTTCGGTACTAGTCCCTCTAGGATTTTCCAGGTGTATATAATCATGTATCTCTCCCGCCTGCGTTCCAGGGAATACAGTTTTAGGAACCTCAAGCGCACCCAGTAATTGAGGTGTTTTATCTCCGTTATGCGCGCCGTGAAGGTTCTCTGTACATTTTCTAGGTCAGCAATTTCGCCTGCCTTGAAAGGTGCTGTTAATGTGCAGCAATATTCCAGCCTAGATAGAACAAGTGACCTGAAGAGTGTCATCATGGGCTTGGCATTCCTAGTTTTGAAGGTTCTCATTATCCATCCTGTCATTTTTCTAGCAGTTGCGATTGATATAATGTTATGGTCCTTGAAGGTGAGATCCTCCGACATGATCACTCCCAGGTCTTTGACGTTGGTTTTTCGCTCTATTTTGTGGCCAGAATTTGTTTTGTACTCTGATGAAGATTTAATTTCCTCATGTTTACCATATCGGAGTAATTGAAATTTCTTATCGTTGAACTTCATATTGTTTTCTGCAGCCCATTGAAAGATTTGGTTGATGTCCGCCTGGAGCCTTGCAGTGTCTGCAATGGAAGACACTGTCATGCAGATTCGGGTGTCATCCGCAAAGGAAGACACGGTGCTGTGGCTGACATCCTTGTCTATGTCTGATATGAGGATGAGGAACAAGATGGGAGCGAGTACTGTGCCTTGTGGAACAGAGCTTTTCACCGTAGCTGCCTCGGACTTTACTATGTTGACTACTACTCTCTGTGTTCTGTTAGTGAGGAAATTACTGATCCATCTACCAACTTTTGCTGTTATTCCTTTAGCACGCATTTTGTGCGCTATTACGCCATGGTCACACTTGTCGAAGGCTTTTGCAAAGTCTGTATATATTACATCTGCATTCTTTTTGTCTTCTAGTGCATTTAGGACCTTGTCGTAGTGATCCAGTAGTTGAGACAGACAGAAGCGATCTGCTCTAAACCCATGTTGCCCTGGGTTGTGTAACTGATGGGTATCTAGATGGGTGGCGATCTTGCTTCTTAGGACCCTTTCAAAGATTTTTATAATATGGGATGTTAGTGCTATCGGTCTGTAGTTCTTTGTTATTGCTTTACTACCCCCTTTGTGGAGTGGGGCTATGTCTGTTGTTTTTAGTAACTGTGGGACGACCCCCGTGTCCATGCTCCCTCTCCATAGGATGGTAAAAGCACGTTCTTGTTGAACACGGAGTTCCACGAGTCTGGCCCTGGGGCACAGTGCATGGGCATGTCATTTATCGCCTGTTCGAAGTCATTTGGCGTCAGGATAACATCAGATAGGCTTGTGTTTACCAAATTCTGTGGCTCTCTCATAAAAAACTGAGTCATATTGGGACTTGAGTAGCTCACTCATTTTCTTACTGTCATCTGTGTAGGACCCGTCTTGTTTAAGTAGGGACCCAATACTGGATGCTGTTCTCGACTTCTTGCAGTGCAAGAAGATGCAATCAACCCACCCCTCTCTCTCGTGTCTTACTTACGTTACTTTATCATAAAACTCCAGAAGGTTTGTGACACAGGATTTGCCTTCCATTAATGCGTGCTGGTTGGCGTTTATACTCTTGTGCAAGAAAGGTATAAAATACCGACAATATGAAAGTTAAGACACATGTGCAACATCTGGATATCTTTATTGTAGACGTTTCGCCATCCAGTGGCTTCATCAATACAGATTCTAGGACATAATAGGAAGACAGTAGAACTATATACAAAAGATGAGGTAATCAGACCCTCGGCCTTGGAGTTAGTGTTCACAGCATCGTGGTGGAGGAGAATCTGGAGCAAAGACAAGAAGACTGGCTGTTATATAGGCGTCAGTGGATAGGGACGGGCAGCAGACGAGGGCAAAGTCACTGGTAGGCGGGATTCCCCAGTGGAAGTAGGTCCTTCCCAAAGAGATGGGTTAGTTGCAGCAGCCGTGAAGAAGGTCTTGTAGATGTCCTCTGAACCAAGATTCGGTACTTTCTTGCACAACTTGTCAGACACTGCAACATCATGGAATCTTGGTTCAGAGGACATCTACAAGACCTTCTTCACGGCTGCTGCAACTAACCCATCTCTTTGGGAAGGACCTACTTCCACTGGGGAATCCCGCCTACCAGTGACTTTGCCCTCGTCTGCTGCCCGTCCCTATCCACTGACGCCTATATAACCGCCAGTCTCCTTGCCTTTGCTCCAGATTCTCCTCCACCACGATGCTGTGAACACTAACTCCAAGGCTGAGGGACTGATTACCTCATCTTTTGTATATAGTTCTACTGTCTTCCTATTATGTCCTAGAATCTGTATTGATAAAGCCACTGGATGGCGAAACGTCTACAATAAAGATATCCAGATGTTGCACATGTGTCTTAACATTTATACTCTTGTTCCGTTCCGTGTGTGTGTGTGTGTGTGTGTGTGTGTGTGTGTGTGTGTGTACTCACCTAATTGTGGTTGCAGGGGTCGATACTCAGCTCCTGGCCCCGCTTCTTCACTGATCGCTACTAGGTCCTCTCCCTCTCTGCTTCCTGAGCTTTGTCATACCTCTTCTTAAAACTATGTATGGTTCCTGCCTCCACTACTTCACTTGCTAGGCTATTCCACTTCCTGACGACTCTATGACTGAAGAAATACTTCCTAACGTCCCTGTGACTCGTCTGAGTCTTCAGCTTCCAGTTGTGTCCCCTTGTTTCTGTGTCCCCTCTCTGGAACATCCTGTCTCTGTCCACTTTGTCTATTCCCCGCAGTATCTTGTATGTCGTTATCATGTCTCCCCTGACCCTTCTGTCCTCCAGTGTCGTCAATCCGATTTCCCTAAACCTTTCCTCGTACGACATTCCCTTGAGCTCTGGGACTAGCCTTGTTGCAAACCTTTGTACTTTCTCTAACTTCTTGACGTGCTTGACCAGGTGTGGGTTCCAGACTGGTGCTGCATACTCCAGTATGGGCCTAACATACACAGTGTACAGTGTCTTGAACGATTCCTTATTAAGGTATCGGAACGCTATTCTCAGGTTTGCCAGGCGCCCGTATGCTGCAGCGGTTATTTGGTTGATGTGTGCCTCCGGTGATGTGCTCGGTGTTATGGTCACCACAAGGTCTTTCTTCCTGAGTGAGGTCTGTAGTCTTTGTCCACCTAGCCTATACTCTGTCTGCGGTCTACTTTGCCCCTCCCCAATCTTCATGACTTTGCATTTGGCAGGCTTGAATTCGAGAAGCCAGTTACTGGACCACATGTCCAGCCTGTCCAGGTCTCTTTGCAGTCCTGCCTCATCCTCATCCGATTTAATTCTTCTCATCAACTTCACATCATCTGCGAACAGGGACACTTCAGAGTCTATTCCTTCCATCATGTCGTTTGCATATATCGCATATATGTGTGTGTGTGTACTCACCTAGTTGAGGTTGCAGGGGTCGAGTCCAAGCTCCTGGCCCCGCCTCTTCACAGATTGCTACTAGGTCACTCTCCCTGAACCGTGAGCTTTATCATACCTCTGCTTAAAGCTATGTATGGATCCTGCCTCCACTACATCGCTTCCCAGACTATTCCACTTCCTGACTACTCTATGGCTGAAGAAATACTTCCTAACATCCCTGTGATTCATCTGTGTCTTCAACTTCCAACTGTGTCCCCTTGTTACTGTGTCCAGTCTCTGGAACATCCTGTCTTTGTCCACTTTGTCAATTCCTCTCAGGATTTTGTACGTCGTTATCATGTCCCCCCTATCTCTCCTGTCCTCCAGTGTCGTTAGGTGTGTGTGTGTGTGTGTGTATCTATAATATAAACTATTATATTGAGAAACACAGGTTTAACCCAGCGACCTCTCTGTCCCTGAGAGTAATCTCTCCCTGGCACCATCAAGCGGCTGTGTCTCCATCAATTCAATATAATTAGGTATTCCAGGTATTAGATATTCTCTCTCTCTCTCTCTATCTCTCTATCTATCTCTATCTATCTATCTACGTATATCTCTCTCTCCAGCTTCCTTTTCTTTGCTCCTCTTCACCCTAGGTAGATAGATAGATAAATAGATAGATAGGTAAGTAGGTAGGTAGGTAGGTAGGTAGGTAGAGAGAGAGAGAGAGAGAGAGAGAGAGAGAGAGAGAGAGAGAGAGTGAGAAGCCAGGTTGTATACCACAAGACGGGCAGCCAGCAGCAACTTGGCTGTACCAGTCTCCAGAACATCACTTCACCTGAGATCATTTATCCCCAGGATGACTCTATGATGTCAACCAGATAAAGTCAGTTGATTAAATGTTGGCCCACAGATGGCCCTCAGCTGGCCCACAGATGGCCCTCAGTTGGTCCACAGATGACCCTCAGCTGGCCCACAGATGGCCCTCAGCTGGCCCACAGATGGCCCTCAGCTGGCCCACAGATGACCCTCAGCTGGCCCACAGATGGCCCTCAGCTGGCCCACAGATGGCCCTCAGCTGGCAAACAGATGGACGTCAGTTGGTCCACAGATGACCCTCAGCAGGTCCACAGATGACTCTCAGCTGGCCCACAGATGGCTCTCAGCTGACCCACAGATGGCTCTCAGCTGGCATACAGATGACCCTCAGCTGGCCCACAGATGATTCTCAGCTCGCCCACAGATGGCTCTCAGCTGGCCCACATATGGCCCTCAGTTGGCCCACAGATGGCCCAGAGCTGGCCCACATATGACCCTCAACTGGCCCACAGACGACCCTCAGCTGGCCCACAGATGACCCTCAGCTGGCCCACATATGACCCTCAACTGGCCCACAGACGACCCTCAGCTGGCCCACAGATGACCCTCAGCTGGCCCACATATGACCCTCAGCTGGCCCAGAGATGACCCTCAGCTGGTCCACAGATGACCCTCAGCTGGCCCACAGATGACCCTCAGCTGGCCCACAGATGACCCTCACCTGGCCCACAGATGACCCTCAGCTGGCCCACAGATGGCCCTCAGCTGGCCCACAGATGGCCCTCAGCTGGCCCACAGATGACCCTCAGCTGGCCCACAGATGACACTCAGCTGGCCCACAGATGGACCTCAGCTGGCCCACAGATGGCCCTCAGTTGGTCCACAGATGACCCTCAGCTGGCCCACAGATGACCCTCAGCTGGCCCACAGATGGCCCTCAGCTGGCCCACAGATGACCCTCAGCTGGCCCACAGATGACCCTCAGCTGGCCCACAGATGACCCTCAGCTGGCCCACAGATGACCCTCAGCTGGCCCACAGATGACCCTCAGCTGGCCCACAGATGACCCTCAGCTGGCCCACAGATGGCCCTCAGCTGGCCCACAGATGGCCCTCAGCTGGCCCACAGATGGCCCTCAGTTGGTCCACAGATGACCCTCAGCTGGCCCACAGATGGCCCTCAGCTGGCCCACAGATGGCCCTCAGCTGGCCCACAGATGGCCCTCAGCTGGCCCACAGATGGCCCTCAGCTGGCCCACAGATGGCCCTCAGCTGGCCCACAGATGACCCTCAGCTGGCCCACAGATGACCCTCAGCTGGCCCACAGATGACCCTCAGCTGGCCCACAGATGGCCCTCAGCTGGCCCACAGATGGCCCTCAGCTGGCCCACAGATGACCCTCAGCTGGCCCACAGATGGCCCTCAGATGACCCTCAGCGGGCGCACAGATGGCCCTCAGCTGGCCCACAGATGGCCCTCAGATGACCCTCAGATGGCCCTCAGTTGGTCCACAGATGACCCTCAGCTGGCCCACAGATGGCCCTCAGATGACCCTCAGCTGGCCTACAGATGGCTCTCAGCTGGCCCACAGATGCCCCTCAGCTGGCCCACAGATAACCCTCAGCTGGCCCACAGATGACTCTCAGCTGGCCCACAGATGGCTCTCAGCTGGCCCACAGATGGCCCTCAGTTGGTCCACAGATGACCCTCAGCTGGCCCACAGATGGCCCTCAGCTGGCCCACAGATGGCCCTCAGAGGGCCCACAGATGGCCCTCAGCTGGCCCACAGATGGCCCTCAGTTGGTCCACAGATGACCCTCAGCTGGCCCACAGATGGCCCTCAGATGGCCCACAGATGGCCCTCAGCTGGCCCACAGATGGCCCTCAGTTGGTCCACAGATGGCCCTCAGCTGGCCCACAGATGGCCCTCAGTTGGTCCACAGATGACCCTCAGCTGGCCCACAGATGACCCTCAGCTGGCCCCCAGATGGCCCTCAGATGACCCTCAGCTGGCCTACAGATGGCCCTCAGCTGGCCCACAGATGGCCCTAAGTTGGTTCACAGATGACCCTCAGCTGGCCCACAGATAGCCCTCAGATGACCCTCAGCGGGCGCACAGATGGCCCTCAGCTGGCCCACAGATGGCCCTCAGATGACCCTCAGATGGCCCTCAGTTGGTCCACAGATGACCCTCAGCTGGCCCACAGATGGCCCTCAGTTGGTCCACAGATGACCCTCAGCTGGCCCACAGATGGCCCTCAGATGACCCTCAGCTGGCCTACAGATGGCTCTCAGCTGGCCCACAGATGCCCCTCAGCTGGCCCACAGATAACCCTCAGCTGGCCCACAGATGACTCTCAGCTGGCCCACAGATGGCTCTCAGCTGGCCCACAGATGGCCCTCAGTTGGTCCACAGATGACCCTCAGCTGGCCCACAAATGACCCTCAGCTGGCCCACAGATGGCCCTCAGTTGGTCCACAGACACAGATGACTCTCAGCTGGCCCACAGATGGCCCTCAGCTGGCCCACAGATGACCCTCAGCTGGCCCACAGATGGCTCCAACTTCATCCTGTTCCCTACTTGTATGTCTCATAATAATAAAAATGCTTTCAAATGAGCTGATGTAGGTAACAGCTCTTAGCTTGTTAATAAAGTTAGGAATCCTTATCCAAGAGAGAGAGAGAGTGGAGTAGAGTGAGAGAGATTGAGAGAGAGAGAGAGAGAGAGAGAGAGAGAGAGAGAGAGAGAGAGAGAGAGAGAGTGAAGAAGTAGGTGAGATTAAGAGAGAGAGAGAGAGAGAGAGAGTAGAGAGAGTAGGAGAGAAAAGAGAGAGAGAGAGAGAGAGAGAGAGTGAAGAGAGAGTAAGAGTGAGAGAGAGATTAAGAGAGAGAGAGAGAGAGCGGGAGAGAGAGAGAGAGAGAGCGTTCCACAAGGAAGTGTGCTGGGTCCACTGTTATGGAATGTCTACTTCAACGACCTTCTTCATCTCATCCCAGAATCACATGCATATGCAGACGACTGTACACTGACATTCACTTATCCAAGAGAAGAAATTCCAGCTGCGCTAAAGCTACATCAATCACCAGCTGAGAGCTATATCAGCTTGGGGAAATAGATGGCAAGTAACATTTGCACCTGAGAAAACGCAAATGATGATCGTCTCTAAGCACCATGATGGTAATGCTGGTGCAGTAATAGGATAGAATGGGACGATGTTGGCACCTGGAGAAGAAGTTGATATCCTTGGGGTGAAATTTGACTCCAAACTAACCATGAAGAACCATGTTGTAAATCTTGCAAACAAGGCAGCCAGGAAGCTTACAGCACTTCGCCGTATCTCGCATCTGCTTGACAGTAGGGGTTGCAAGATCCTGTACGAGGCACAAGAAATGCGCTCACCTTGAGTATGCTCCACTTTCTTGGTTTGCCTGCCCCCCTCTCATCTGCGACTGCTTGACAGAGTAGAGAACAGAGCAAGACGTCTCATCTCTCGCCTGGACCCATCCTGGATAGATCTGTCATTTCAGCAGAGCCTTCAACATAGGAGGGATGTGGGTGGCCTTACTGTTATGTACAAGGCCAATATTGTCAAAATACCACACTTGGATCCACTTAGGGGACAGCGTGAAACAAGCTTTTATGCCACAAGACGGGCAGAAAGCAGCAACTTCTCTGGCTGTACCCTTCTCCCAGAACATCACTCCATCTGAGATCATACATACCCAGGATGACTCGAGTATGGAACACATTCGTACAGCATAATGATGTCAACGAGATAACGTCAGTTGATCAAATGAAAATGTTGGCCCACAGATGGCTCCAACTTCATCCTGTTCCTACTTGTATGTCTCATAACAATAAAAATGCTTTCAAATGAGCTGATGTTGGTAACAGCTCTTAGCTTGCCAATAAAGTTAGGAATCCTTAACCTGTAAATAGCTTGTCAATAAAACTAGGGATCTTTAACCTTGTCAAACCCTGTGTAGAGAGAGTGTGAGAGAGAGAGCGAGAGAGAGAGAGAGTGAAGAGAGAGTAGAGATGAGAGAGAGAGCAGAGAGAGAGAGAGAGTGAAGAGAGAGTAGAGTGAGAGATTGAGAGAGAGAGAGAGAGAAGAGAGAGAGAGAGAGAGAGAGAGATGGGACCACCTCTACTAGTATTGGGCCCCTACTTAAACAAGATGGGTCCTACACAGATGACAGCAAGGAAATGAGTGAGCTACTCAAGTCCCAATATGACTCAGTTTTTAGCAAGCCGCTAACCAGACTGAGAGTCGAAGATCAAAACGAATTTTTTATGAGAGAGCCACAAAATTTGATTAACACAAGCCTATCCGATGTTATCCTGACGCCAAATGACTTCAGAACAGGTGATAAATGACATGCCCATGCCTCTGCCCCAGGGCCAGACTCGTGGAACTCTGTGTTCATCAAGAACTGCAAGAAACCCCTATCACGAGCCTTTTCCATCCTATGGAGAGGAGCATGGACACAGGGGTCGTCCCACAGTTACTAAAAACAACAGACATAGCCCCACTCCACAAAGGGGCAGTAAAGCAACAACAAAGAACTACAGACCAATAGCACTAACATCCCATATCATAAAAATCTTTGAAAGGATCCTAGAAGCAAGATCACCACCCATCTAGAAACCCATCAGTTACACAACCCAGGGCAACATGGGTTTAGAACAGGTCGCTCCTGTCTGTCTCAACTACTGGATCACTACGACAGGTTCTAAATGCACTAGAAGACAAAAAGAATGCAGATGTAATATATACAGACTTGCAAAAAGCCTTACCGACAAGTGTGACCATGGCGTAATAGCGCACAAAATGCGCGCTAAAGGAATAACAGGAAAAATCGGTCGATGGATCTATAATTTCCTCACTAACAGAACACAGAGTAGTCGTCAACAGAGTAAGTCCGAGGCAGCTACGGTGAAAAGTTCTGTTCCACAAGGCACAGTACTAGCTCCCCATCTTGTTCCTCATCCTCATATCCGACATAGACAAGGATGTCAGCCACAGCACCGTGTCTTCCTTTGCAGATGACACCCGAATCTGCATGACAGAGTCTTCCATTGCAGACACTGCAAGGCTCAGACGGACATCAACCAAATCTTTCAGTGGGCTGCAGAAAACAATATGAAGTTCAACGATGAAATTTCAATTACTCAGATATAGTAAACATGAGGAAATTAAATCTTCATCAGAGTACAAAACAAATTCTGGCCACAAAATAGAGGCGAAACACCAACGTCAAAGACCTGGGAGTGATTATGTCGGAGGATCTCACCTTCAAGGACCATAACATTGTATCAATCGCATCTGCTAGAAAAAATGACAGGATGGATAATGAGAACCTTCAAAACTAGGGAGGCCAAGCCCATGATGACACTCTTCAGGTCACTTGTTCTATCTAGGCTGGAATATTGCTGCACTCTAACAGCACCTTTCAAGGCAGGTGAAATTGCCGACCTAGAAAATGTACAGAGAACTTTCACGGCACGCATGCGGAGATAAAACACCTCAATTACTGGGGCGCTTGGAGGGTTTCTAAACCTGTATTCCCTGGAACGCAGGAGGGAGAGATACATGATTATATACACCTGGAAAATCCTAGAGGGACTAGTACCGAACTTGCACACGAAAATCACTCACTACGAAAGCAAAAGACTTGGCAGACGATGCACCATCCCCCCAATGAAAAGCAGGGGGTGTCACTAGCACGTTAAGAGACCATACAATAAGTGTCAGGGGCCCGAGACTGTTCAACTGCCTCCCAGCACACATAAGGGGATTACCAACAGACCCCTGGCAGTCTTCAAGCTGGCACTGGACAAGCACCTAAAGTCAGTTCCTGATCAGCCGGGCTGTGGCTCGTACGTTGGTTTGCGTGCAGCCAGCAGCAACAGCCTGGTTGATCAGGCGCTGATCCACCAGGAGGCCTGGTCACAGACCGGGCCGCGGGGGCGTTGACCCCCGGAACTCTCTCCAGGTAAACTCCAGTAGTCAAGAGAAGGCGGACCTCTTTGCTGAACACTTTGCTACCAAAATGCAAGTTCCTGATCCAGCAAGGGACCCTCCTTGGCTAGCTGCAAGAACTGTGTCAAAACTGTCAGTGGTGACAATAAGGCAGGAGGAGGTGCATTTCCTTCTTAAATCACTTGACCAAGAAAAGGCTGTGGGCCCTGACAAGTTGAGCCCAAGATTGTTGAGAAGATGTGCAGACCAGCTAGCAGCACCTCTAACTCACATCTTTCAGCTCTGCCTAGTACAGTGTAAATGGCCCTCTCCATGGAAAGAGGCAAATGTAGTCCCTGTTCACAAAAAGAAGAGCAGAGCAGAAACCAGCAACTACAGACCAGTGTCACTCCTGTCAATCACTGGTAAGATCCTTGAGACAATAAGCTCAAGACAAATGACAGATTTTTTTGACTACCACTCACTACTTTGTGATCGTCAATATGGCTTCAGGAAAGGTTACTCTGCTGCTGATCTGTTGTTAAACTCCTTCCACTAAGTGGCACCAGTCACTGGATGAATCCAAAGTCAGCTGTGTGGTAGCACTGGACATTGCTGGCGCTTTCGACCGGGTGTGGCACCAGGGCCTCTTAGCAAAACTTCAAGCACTGGGAATTGCAGGCTCTACGCTATGTCTCCTCAGTGATTACCTTCATGGTAGATCTCTAAGTGTAGTCCTCAATGGAACGGAATCAGCAAGGCATCCTATTGGGGCAAGCGTTCCACAAGGAAGCGTGCTGGGTCCACTGTTATGGAATGTCTACTTCAACGACCTTCTTCATCTCATCCCAAAATCATATGCAGACGACTGTACACTGACATTCACTTATCCAAGAGAAGAAATGCCAGGTGCTCTAAGCTACATCAATCACCAGCTGAGAGCTATATCAGCTTGGGGAAATAGATGGCAAGTAACATTTGCACCTGAGAAAACGCAAATGATGATCGTCTCTAGGCACCATGATGGTAATGCTGGTGCAGTAGTAAGGATGAATGGGAGGATGTTGGCACCTGGAGAAAGAAGTTGATATCCTTGGGGTGAAATGACTCCAAACTAACCATGAAGAACCATGTTGTAAATCTTGCAAACAAGGCAGCCAGGAAGCTTACAGCACTTCGCCGTATCTCGCATCTGCTTGACAGTAGGGGTTGCAAGATCTTGTCACGAGGCACAAGCACGCTCACACCTTGAGTATGCTCCACTTTCTTGGTTTGCCTGCCCCCCTCTCATCTGCGACTGCTTGACAGAGTAGAGAACAGAGCAAGACGTCTCATCTCTCGCCTGGACCCATCCTGGATAGATCTGTTATTTCAGCAGAGCCTTCAACATAGGAGGGATGTGGGTGGCCTTACTGTTATGTACAAGGCCAATATTGTCAAAATACCACACTTGGATCCACTTCGAGGACAGCGTGAAACAACCTTTATGCCACAAGACGGACAGAAAGCAGCAACTTCACTCTGTCTGTACCCTTCTCCAGAACATCACTCCATCTGAGATCATACATACCCAGGATGACTCGAGTATGGAACACATTCGTACAGCATAATGATGTCAACGAGATAAAGTCAGTTGATCAAATGAAAATGCTGGCCCACAGATGGCTCCAACTTCATCCTGTTCCGTACTTGTATGTCTCATAACAAAAATGCTTTTAAATGAGCTGATGTAGGTAACAGCTCTTAGCTTGCCAATAAAGTTAGGGAATTCTTAACCGTATATGCAATAAAGCTAGGATCCAACCTAAAGTCCCTGTGTAGAGAGAGAGAGAGAGGAGAGAGAGAGAGAGAGAGAGAGAGAGAGAGAGAGAGAGAGAGAGAGAGAGAGAGAGAGAGAGAGAGAGAGAGAGAGAGAGAGAGAGATAGAGAGAGAGAGAGAGATTGGAGAGAGAGAGAGAGAGAGCGAGAGAGAGAGAGAGAGGGTAGGAGAGAGAGATTGAGAGAGAGTGAAGAGAGAGTAAGAGTGAGAGAGAGATTGAGCGAGGATGACAGGACTCCAGAAAATTTTGCAAGAATTGCTGGCTACACCTCATGGATGAGAAGAGACAGGCAAGGGCAAGGAGGTGGTGTTGCTGTGTGCTTCTCTAAAAGTGTTCATGCCCAGCAAATAGATGTTGCCACCCCTACACATCTTGAAATGATGTTCTTCAAGCTCTGTATAAACACTAGTACCTCTGTACTAGCATGTGCAATGTACAGACCTCAGTGGCAACATGCAGACCCTATCAACTTCCTAATGGAAAATATTGACTCCCTTCTGCTACAACACAACTGTCAACATATTATAATTGTTGGTGACCTCAACCAGCACCTTATACAGAGGGACTTTGATGACCTTCTTGCAGTGTTTGACATGAGAAACTTTGTTGATTTCCCTACTCATATCTCTGGCTCCTCCCTTGACCCAGTAGTGAGTGATCTGGCAGAAGGCATAGTCACTTGTCAACCCCTCGGCTACGTTGGATCGTCTGACCACAAGGCTGTTTTTACCACACTTAAGATCCCAACAGAACGAGGTGAGGAGTCCACACGCACATCCTGGCTATGGGAAAGAGGTAATTGGCCAGCCCTTTGCTCTGAGCTCGCCACCACCGACTGGAATGCTCTTCTCCAAGGGGATGTTGACAACCAAGTGAAAGCCTTCAATGGACACATCCTTAATCTGCAACAAGAACACATTCCTCACCGGCAATATGTGACAAAGCCTACAGATCAGCCTTGGTTTGGCTTTCGTTGCAGAGAGGCTGCTACTGCTAAGTACAAAGCATGGCGAAGGTATAAGAGACATCCTACCACCTATAACAGGAACTTGCACATGCAAGCCTGTAGGCATATGGGTGATGTTCAAAAGTGGGCCATTGCTAAATGGGAGGTGGACACTAAAAGAAAGTTAGCATCAGGTAGGGTAGGCTCCAAAACCTGGTGGTCCCTGGTCAAGGACAGACAAGGTTATCTGCCTGATGAACTTATTCCACCTCTAAATCGACAGGATGGGACCACCTCTACTAGTAGTCAAGAGAAGGCGGACCTCTTTGCTGAACACTTTGCTACCAAAATGCAAGTTCCTGATCCAGCAAGGGACCCTCCTTGGCTAGCTGCAAGAACTGTGTCAAAACTGTCAGTGGTGACAATAAGGCAGGAGGAGGTGCATTTCCTTCTTAAATCACTTGACCAAGAAAAGGCTGTGGGCCCTGACAAGTTGAGCCCAAGATTATTGAGAAGATGTGCAGACCAGCTAGCAGCACCTCTAACTCGCATCTTTCAGCACTGCCTAGTACAGTGTAAATGGCCCTCTCCATGGAAAGAGGCAAATGTAGTCCCTGTTCACAAAAAGAAGAGCAGAGCAGAAATCAGCAACTACAGACCAGTGTCACTCCTGTAACTCACTGGTAAGATCCTTGAGACAATAATCTCAAGACAAATGACAGATTTTTTTGACTACCACTCACTACTTTGTGATCGTCAATATGGCTTCAGGAAAGGTTACTCTGCTGCTGATCTGTTGTTAAACCTCTCCACTAAGTGGCACTAGTCACTGGATGAATCCAAAGTCAGCTGTGTGGTAGCACTGGACATTGCTGGCGCTTTCGACAGGGTGTGGCACCAGGGCCTCTTAGCAAAACTTCAAGCACTGGGAATTGCAGGCTCTACGCTATGTCTCCTCAGTGATTACCTTCATGGTAGATCTCTAAGTGTAGTCCTCAATGGAACGGAATCAGCAAGGCATCCTATTGGGGCAAGCGTTCCACAAGGAAGCGTGCTGGGCCCACTGTTATGGAATGTCTACTTCAACGACCTTCTTCATCTCATCCCAGAATCACATGCATATGCAGACGAATGTACACTGACATTCACTTATCCAAGAGAAGAAATGCCAGCTGCTCTAAGCTACATCAATCACCAGCTGAGAGCTATATCAGCTTGGGGAAATAGATGGCAAGTAACATTTGCACCTGAGAAAACGCAAATGATGATCGTCTCTAGGCACCATGACGGTAATGCTGGTGCAGTAGTAAGGATGAATGGGAGGATGTTGGCACCTGGAGAAGAAGTTGATATCCTTGGGGTGAAATTTGACTCCAAACTAACCATGAAGAACCATGTTGTAAATCTTGCAAACAAGGCAGCCAGGAAGCTTACAGCACTTCGCCGTATCTCGCATCTGCTTGACAGTAGGGGTTGCAAGATACTGTACGAGGCACAAGTACGCTCACACCTTGAGTATGCTCCACTTTCTTGGTTTGCCTGTCCCCCCTCTCATCTGCGACTGCTTGACAGAGTAGAGAACAGAGCAAGGCGTCTCATCTCTCGCCTGGACCCATCCTGGATGGATCTGTCATTTCAGCAGAGCCTTCAACATAGGAGGGATGTGGGTGGCCTTACTGTTATGTACAAGGCCAATATTGTCAAAATACCACACTTGGATCCACTTCGAGGACAGCGCGAAACAAGCTTTTATGCCACAAGACGGGCAGAAAGCAGCAACTTCACTCTGGCTGTACCCTTCTCCAGAACATCACTCCATCTGAGATCATACATACCCAGGATGACTCGAGTATGGAACACATTCGTTCAGCATAATGATGTCAACGAGATAACGTCAGTTGATCAAATGAAAATGCTGGCCCACAGATGGCTCCAACTTCATCCTGTTCCCTACTTGTATGTCTCATAACAATAAAAATGCTTTCAAATGAGCTGATGTAGGTAACAGCTCTTAGCTTGTCAATAAAGTTAGGAATCCTTAACCTGTAAATAGCTTATCAATAAAGCTAGGGATCCTTAACCTTGTCAAACCATGTGTAAAAAAAAAAAAAAAAAAAAAAAAAAAAAAAAAGAGAGAGAGAGAGAGAGTGAAGAGAGAGAGAGAGAGAGAGAGAGAGAGAGAGAGAGAGAGAGAGAGAGAGAGAGAGGATAGATAGATAGATAGATAGATAGATAGATAGATAGATAGATAGATACATAGGTAGATACTTAGAGACAGAGACAGAGAGGAAAAAAAATAGATAGACAGATAAGATAGATAGACAGACAGATAGATAGATAGATAGATAGATAGATAGATAGATAGATAGATAGAGAGAGAGAGAGAGAGAGAGAGAGAGAGAGAGAGAGAGAGAAAGAGAGAGAGGAGATTAGCTCAATTGAGTGTGTGACCCGCAGTGTAGCAACACCCCTAGTGTACAACACTATTAGTGTACGACACTCCTAGTGTACAACACCCCTAGTGTACAACATTATTAGTGTACAACACCCCTAGTGTACAACACTATTAGTGTACGACACCCCTAGTGAACAACATTATTAGTGTACGACACCCCTAGTGTACAACACTATTAGTGTACGACACCCCTAGTGTACAACACTATTAGTGTACGACACCCCTAGTGTACAACATTATTAGTGTACGACACTCCTAGTGTACAACATTATTAGTGTACGACACCCCTAGTGTACAACATTATTAGTGTACAACACCCCTAGTGTACAACATTATTAGTGTACGACACCACTAGTGTACAACATTATTAGTGTACGACACTCCTAGTGTACAACATTATTAGTGTACGACACCCCTAGTGTACAACATTATTAGTGTACAACACCCCTAGTGTACAACATTATTAGTGTACGACACCCCTAGTGTACAACACTATTAGTGTACGACACCCCTAGTGTACAACACTATTAGTGTACGACACCCCTTGTGTACAACACCCCTAGTGTACAACATTATTAGTGTACGACACCCCTAGTGTACAACACTATTAGTGTACGACACCCCTAGTGTACAACACCCCTAGTGTACAACATTATTAGTGCACGACACCCCTTGTGTACAACACCCCTAGTGTACGACACCCCTAGTGTACAACATTATTAGTGCACGACACCCCTTGTGTACAACACCCCTAGTGTACGACACCCCTAGTGTACAACATTATTACTGCACGACACCCCTTGTGTACAACACCCCTAGTGTACAACATTATTAGTGTACGACACCCCTAGTGTACAACACTATTAGTGTACGACACCCCTAGTGTACAACACCCCTAGTGTACAACATTATTAGTGCACGACACCCCTTGTGTACAACACCCCTAGTGTACAACATTATTAGTGTACGACACCCCTAGTGTACAACACCCCTAGTGTACAACATTATTAGTGTACGACACCCCTAGTGTACAACACTATTAGTGTACGACACCCCTAGTGTACAACACCCCTAGTGTACAACATTATTAGTGCACGACACCCCTTGTGTACAACACCCCTAGTGTACAACATTATTAGTGTACGACACCCCTACTGTACAACACCCCTAGTGTACAACATTATTAATGCACGACACCCCTAGTGTACAACACCCCTTGTGTACAACATTATTAGTGTACGACACCCCTAGTGTACAACACCCCTAGTGTACAACATTATTAGTGTACAACACCCCTAGTGTAGCAACACCCCTAGTGTATAACATTATTAGTGTACGACACCCCTAGTGTACAACACCCCTAGTGTACAACATTATTAGTGCACGACACTCCTAGTGTAGCAACACCCCTAGTGTACAACACTATTAGTGTACGACACCCCTTGTGTACAACACCCCTAGTGTACAACATTATTAGTGTACGACACCCCTAGTGTACAACACTATTAGTGTACAACACCCCTAGTGTACAACATTACTAGTGTACAACACCTCTAGTGTACATCATTATTAGTGTACAACACCCCTAGTGTACAACATTATTAGTGTACGACACCCCTAGTGTACAACATTATTAGTGTACGACACCCCTAGTGTACAACACTATTAGTGTACGACATCCCTAGTGTACAACACCCCTAGTGTACAACATTATTAGTGTACAACACCCCTAGTGTACAACATTATTAGTGTACAACACCCCTAGTGTACAACATTATTATTGTACGACACCCCTAGTGTACAACACCCCTAGTGTACAACATTATTAGTGTACAACACCCCTAGTTTACAACATTATTAGTGTACAACACCCCTAGTGTACAACACTATTAGTGTACAACACCCCTAGTGTACAACATTATTAGTGTACAACACCCCTAGTGTACAACATTATTAGTGTACAACACCCCTAGTGTACAACATTATTAGTGCACAACACCCCTCGTATACAACATTATTAGTGTACGACTCCCCTAGTGTACAACATTATTAGTGTACGACACCCCTAGTGTACAACGCTATTAGTGTACGACACCCCTAGTGTACAACACTATTAGTGTACGACACCCCTAGTGTACAATATTATTAGTGTACAACACCCCTAGTGTACAACATTATTAGTGTACAACACCCCTAGTGTACAACACTATTAGTGTACGACACCCTTAGTGTACAACATTATTAGTGTACAACACCCCTAGTGTACAACATTATTAGTGTACGACACCCCTAGTGTACAAAACTATTAGTGTACGACACCCCTAGTGTACAACATTATTAGTGCACGACACCCCTTGTGTACACCCCTAGTGTACAACATTATTAGTGTACAACACCCCTAGTGTGCAACACTATTAGTGTACGACACCCCTAGTGTACAACACCCCTAGTGTACAACACTATTAGTGTACGACACCCCTAGTGTACAATACCCCTAGTGTACAACATTATTAGTGCACGACACCCCTTGTGTACAACACCCCTAGTGTACAACACTATTAGTGTACGACACCCCTAGTGTACAACACTATTAGTGTACGACACCCCTAGTGTACAACACTATTAGTGTACGACACCCCTAGTGTACAACACCCCTAGTGTACAACATTATTAGTGCACGACACCCCTTGTGTACAACACCCCTAGTGTACGACACCCCTAGTGTACAACATTATTAGTGCACGACACCCCTTGTGTACAACACCCCTAGTGTACGACACCCTTAGTGTACAACATTATTAGTGTACGACACCCCTAGTGTACAACACTATTAGTGTACGACACCCCTAGTGTACAACACCCCTAGTGTACAACATTATTACCCCTTGTGTACAACACCCCTAGTGTACAACATTATTAGTGTACGACACCACTAGTGTATAACATTATTAGTGCACGACACCCCTAGTGTACAACACCCCTAGTGTACAACATTATTAGTGTACGACACCCCTAGTGTACAACACCCCTAGTGTACAACATTATTAGTGTACAACACCCCTAGTGTAAAACACCCCTAGTGTACAACACTATTAGTGTACGACACCCCTTGTGTCCAACACTCCTAGTGTAAAACATTATTAGTGTACAACACCCCTAGTGTACAACATTATTAGTGTACGACACCCCTAGTGTACAACACTATTAGTGTACGACACCCCTAGTGTACAACATTATTAGTGTACAACACCCCTAGTGTACAACATTATTAGTGTACAACACCCCTAGTGTACAACATTATTAGTGTACGACACCCCTAGTGTACAACACTATTAGTGTACGACACCCCTAGTGTACAACATTATTAGTGTACGACACCCCTAGTGTACAATACTATTAGTGTACGACACCCCTAGTGTACAACATTATTAGTGTACGACACCCCTAGTGTACAACATTATTAGTGTACAACACTCCTAGTGTACAACATTATTAGTGTACGACACCCCTAGTGTACAACACTATTAGTGTACGACACCCCTAGTGTACAACATTATTAGTGTACAACACCCCTAGTGTACAACATTATTAGTGTACAACACCCCTAGTGTACAACATTATTAGTGTACAACACCCCTAGTGTACAACATTATTAGTGTACAACACCCCTAGTGTACAACATTATTAGTGTACAACACCCCTAGTGTACAACATTATTAGTGTACGACACCCCTAGTGTACAACATTATTAGTGTACGACACCCCTAGTGTACAACATTATTAGTGTACGACACCCCTAGTGTACAACATTATTAGTGTACAACACCCCTAGTGTACAACATTATTAGTGTACAACACCCCTAGTGTACAACACTATTAGTGTACGACACCCCTAGTGTACAACATTATTAGTGTACAACACCCCTAGTGTACAACATTATTAGTGTACAACACCCCTAGTGTACAACACTATTAGTGTACGACACCCCTAGTGTACAACACCCCTAGTGTACAACATTATTAGTGCACGACACCCCTTGTGTACAACACCCCTAGTGTACGACACCCCTAGTGTACAACATTATTAGTGCACGACACCCCTTGTGTACAACACCCCTAGTGTACAACATTATTAGTGTACAACACCCCTAGTGTACAACACTATTAGTGTACGACACCCCTAGTGTACAACACCCCTTGTGTACAACACCCCTAGTGTACAACACTATTAGTGTACGACACCCCTAGTGTACAACACCCCTAGTGTACAACATTATTAGTGCACGACACCCCTTGTGTACAACACCCCTAGTGTACAACATTATTAGTGTACGACACCCCTAGTGTACAACACTATTAGTGTACGACACCCCTAGTGTACAACACCCCTAGTGTACAACATTATTAGTGCACGACACCCCTTGTGTACAACACCCCTAGTGTACAACATTATTAGTGTACGACACCCCTAGTGTATAACATTATTAGTGCACGACACCCCTAGTGTACAACACCCCTAGTGTACAACATTATTAGTGCACGACACCCCTAGTGTAGCAACACCCCTAGTGTACAACACTATTAATGTACGACACCCCTTGTGTACAACACCCCTAGTGTACAACATTATTAGTGTACGACACCCCTAGTGTACAACACTATTAGTGTACAACACCCCTAGTGTACAACATTACTAGTGTACAACACCTCTAGTGTACAACATTATTAGTGTACAACACCCCTAGTGTACAACATTATTAGTGTACGACACCCCTAGTGTACAACATTATTAGTGTACGACATCCCTAGTGTACAACACCCCTAGTGTACAACATTATTAGTGTACAACACCCCTAGTGTACAACATTATTAGTGTACAACACCCCTAGTGTACAACATTATTATTGTACGACACCCCTAGTGTACAACACCCCTAGTGTACAACATTATTAGTGTACAACACCCCTAGTGTACAACATTATTAGTGTACAACACCCCTAGTGTACAACACTATTAGTGTACAACACCCCTAGTGTACAACATTATTAGTGTACAACACCCCTAGTGTACAACATTATTAGTGTACAACACCCCTAGTGTACAACATTATTAGTGTACGACTCCCCTAGTGTACAACATTATTAGTGTACGACACCCCTAGTGTACAACGCTATTAGTGTACGACACCCCTAGTGTACAACACTATTAGTGTACGACACCCCTAGTGTACAATATTATTAGTGTACAACACCCATAGTGTACAACATTATTAGTGTACAACACCCCTAGTGTACAACACTATTAGTGTACGACACCCCTAGTGTACAACATTATTAGTGTACAACACCCCTAGTGTACAACATTATTAGTGTACAACACCCCTAGTGTACAACACTATTAGTGTACGACACCCCTAGTGTACAACATTATTAGTGTACAACACCCCTAGTGTACAACATTATTAGTGTACAACACCCCTAGTGTACAACACTATTAGTGTACGACACCCCTAGTGTACAACATTATTAGTGTACAACACCCCTAGTGTACAACACTATTAGTGTACGACACCCCTAGTGTACGACACCCCTAGTGTACAACATTATTAGTGTACAACACCCCTAGTGTACAACACTATTAGTGTACGACACCCTTAGTGTATAACACCCCTAGTGTACAACGTTGTTAGTGTACGACAACCCTAGTGTACAACACTATTAGTGTACGACACCCCTAGTGTACAACATTATTAGTGTACAACACCCCTAGTGTACAACACTATTAGTGTACGACACCCCTAGTGTACAACACTATTAGTGTACAACACCCCTAGTGTACACCACTATTAGTGTACGACACCCTTAGTGTACAACACTATTAGTGTACGAAACCCCTAGTGTACAACACTATTAGTGTACAACACCCCTAGTGTACAACACTATTAGTGTACGACACCCCTAGTGTACAACACTATTAGTGTACGACACCCCTAGTGTACAACATTATTAGTGTACAACATTATTAGTGTACGACACCCCTAGTGTACAACACTATTAGTGTACGACACCCCTAGTGTACAACATTATTAGTGTACAACACCCCTAGTGTACAACACTATTAGTGTACAACACCCCTAGTGTACAACACTATTAGTGTACAACACCCCTAGTGTAGAACACTATTAGTGTACGACACCCTTAGTGTACAACACCCCTAGTGTACAACATTATTAGTGTACGACACCTTTAGTGTACAACACTATTAGTGTACAACACCCCTATTGTACAACACTATTAGTGTACGACACCCCTATTGTACATTATTAGTGTACAACACCCCTAGTGTACAACACTATTAGTGTACGACACCCTTAGTGTATAACACCCCTAGTGTACAACATTACTAGTGTACGACACCCCTAGTGTACAACACTGTTAGTGTACGACACCCCTAATGTACAACACTATTAGTGTACAACACTATTAGTGTTCAACACCCCTAGTGTACAACACTATAAGTGTACGACACCCCTAGTGTACAACACTATTAGTGTACAACACTATTAGTGTTCAACACCCCTAGTGTACAACACTATTAGTGTTCAACACCCCTAGTGTACAACACTATAAGTGTACGACACCCCTAGTGTACAACACTATTAGTGTACAACACTATTAGTGTTCAACACCCCTAGTGTACAACACTATAAGTGTACGACACCCCTAGTGTACAAGACTATTAGTGTTCAACACCCGTAGTGTACAACCCCTCTAGTGTACAACACCACTAGTGTACAACACTATTAGTGTACGACACCCCTAGTGTACGACACCCCTAGTGTACGACACTATTAGTGTACGACACCCCTTGTGTACGACACCCCCAGTGTACGACACCCCTAGTGTACGACACTATTAGTGTACGACACCCCTAGTGTACGACACTGTTAGTGTTTAACACCCCTAGTGCACAATACTCCTAGTGTACTGCACCCCTCGTGTACAACACCCCTAGTGTACAACACCCCTTGTTTACAGCACCCCTAATGTTCAACACCCCTAGTGTACAGCACCCCTATTGTATAACACCCCTATTTTACAACACCCCTAGTGTACAACACCCCTAGTGTACAGCACACATAGGGAACAACACCCCTAGTGCACATCACCTCTAATGTGCAGCACCCCTAGTGTACAACTCCCTAGTGTACAGCACTCCTAATGTACAACACCTCTAGTGTACAGCACTCCTAATGTACAACTCCCTAGTGTACAGCACCCCTAGTGTACAACTCCCTAGTGTACAGCACCCCTAGTGTACAACTCCCTAGTGTACAGCACCCCTAGTGTGTAAAATTATTAGTATACAACACCACTAGTGTACAACCTTAGTGTACAACACCTCTAGTGTACAACACCCTAGTGTGCAATACCCCTAGTGTACAACACCCTAGTGTACAACACCCCTTGTGTACAACACCCCTAATGTACAGCACCTCTAGTGTACAACACCTCTAGTGTGCAACACCCCTAGTGTACAACACCCCTAGTGTACAACACCTCTAGTGTACAACACCCTAGATTACAACACCCCTAGTGTACAATAACCCTAGTGTGCAACACCACTAGTGTACAAAACCTTTTGTGTGCAACACCCCTAGTGTACAACATCCCAAGTGTACAACACCCAAAGTGTACAACACTCCTATTGTACAACACCTCTAGTGTGCAACACCCATAGTGTACAACACCTCTAGTGTACAACATCCCCAGTGCACAACATTCCTAGTGTACAAGACCTCTAGTACTCACCAAATTGTGGTTGCAGGAGTCGAGACTCAGCTCCTGACCCTGCCTCTTCACTGACCGCTACTGGGTCCTCCCTCTCCCTACTCCATGAGCTTTATCATACCTCGCCTTAAAACTATGTATGGTTCCTGCCTCCACTACATCATTTGCCAGACTGTTCCACTTCCTAACAACTCTGTGGCTGAAGAAATACTTCCTAACATTCCTTTGGCTCATCTGAGTCTTCAACATCCAATTGTGACCCCTTGTTTCTGTGTCCCATCTCTGGAACATCCTGTTTCTGTCAACCTCATCTATTCCACGCAGTATTTTGTATGTCGTTATCATGTCACCCCTCCCCCTCCTGTCCTCCAGTGTCGTCAGACCGATTTCCCTTAACCTTTCTTCGTAGGACATTCTCCTTAGCTCTGGAACCAGCCTTGTTGCAAACCATTGCATTTTCTCTAATTTCTTGACGTGCTTGACCAGGTGTGGGTTCCAAACTGGTGCTGGTACTCCAGTATGGGCCTGACGTACACAGTGTACAGAGTCTTGAACGATTCCTTACTGAGGTATCGGAACGCTATTCTCAGGTTTGCCAGGCGCCCATATGCTGCAGCAGTTATTTGGTTAATGTGTGCTTCCGGCGACGTGCTCGGTGTTATACTCACCCCAAGATCTTTCTCCTTAAGTGAGGTTTGCAGTCTTTGGCCGCCTAGCCTATACTCTGTCTGCGGTCTTCTGTGCCCTTCCCCGATCATCATCACTTTTCATTTGGCGGGGTTAAATTCTAAGAGCCAGTTGCTCCACCACACATCCAGCTTGTCCAGGTCTCTTTGTAGACCTGTCTCGTCCTCATCTGATTTAATTCTCCTCATTAACTTCACATCATCTGCAAATAAGGACACTTCTGTGTCAATCCCTTCCGTCATGTCATTCACATATACCAAGAATAGCAATGGTCCTAGGACTGATCCCTGTATGACCCTGCTCGTCACAGGTGCCCACTGTGATACCTCATCACGTACCATGACTCGTTGTTGCCTCCCTGTCAGGTATTCTCTGATCGACTGCAGTGACCTTCCTGTTATACGTGCCTGATCCTCTAGCTTCTGCACTAATCTCTTGTGAGGAACTGTGTCGAAGGCCTTCTTGCAATCCAAGAAAATGCAAT
This sequence comes from Cherax quadricarinatus, assembly GCF_038502225.1. Classification (NCBI taxonomy): domain Eukaryota; kingdom Metazoa; phylum Arthropoda; class Malacostraca; order Decapoda; family Parastacidae; genus Cherax; species Cherax quadricarinatus. The sequence goes on from NC_091294.1 coordinate 79,784,270, forward strand.
CGACCCATCCCTCCCTCTTGTGTCTTCCTTCAGTTACCATGTCATAAAACTCCAGTAGGTTTGTGACACAGGATATGCCTTCCATGAATCCATGCTGGCTGTCATTTATAACCTTGTTCCACTCCAGGTGCTCCACCACTCTCCTCCTGATAATCTTCTCCATGACTTTGCATACTATACACGTCAGTGACACTGGTCTATAGTTTAGTGCTTCGTTTCTGTCTCCTTTCTTAAAGATGGGGATGACGTTTGCCGTCTTCCATACCTCAGGTAGTTGCCCAGTTTCAAGCGATGTACTGAAGATTGTGGTTAGTGGCACACACAGCGTCTCTGCTCCCTCTCTAAGGACCCACGGAGAGATGTAGTCCGGTCCCACCGCCTTTGAGGTATCAAGGTCACTTAGAAGCTTCTTCACCTCCTCCTGGGTTGTGTGTATTTCATCCAACACTTGTTGGTATATCCCTTGTTGATGTACCCCACTGTTTTGTCTTCCCAGTATACCTTCTGCTTCCACTGTAAATACTTCCTGAAATCTCAAGTTGAGCTCCTCGCATACTTCTTGGTCGGTTCTTGTAAGTTCCCCACCTTCTTTCCTCAACCTGATCACCTGGTCTTTGACTGTCGTCTTCCTCCTAATGTGGTTATATGTATAGCAGTTTCGGGTCAGACTTGACTTTCGATGCTATGTCGTTATTGTACTGTCGCTGGGCTTCCCTCCTTATCTGTGCATACTCGTTTCTGGTTCCCCTAGTGTACAATACCCTTGGTGTACAAGACCTCTAGGGTAGAACACCCATAGTGTACAACACCCCTAGTGTACAACACTCCTAGTGTGCAACAACTCTAGTGTACAACGCCTCTAGTGTACACCAACTCTAGAATGCACCTCTAGTGCACAACACCCCTAGTGTACGACACCCAGAGTGTACAACACCCCTATTTTACAACACCCCTGGTGTACAACACCTCTAGTGTGCAAACCCATAGTGTACAACACGTCTAGTGAACAACACCTCTAGTGTACCTGGAGTTTACCTGGAGAGAGTTTCGGGGGTCAACGCCCCCGCGGCCCGGTCTGTGACCAGGCCTCCTGGTGGATCAGAGCCTGATCAACCAGGCTGTTTCTGCTGGCTGCACGCAAACCAACGTACGACCAACAGCCCGGCGGAGCAGGAACTGACTTTAGGTGCTTGTACGGTGCTGTGGCTGACATCCTTGTCAGTGTACAATATCCCTAGTATACAACACCCCTAGTGTGCAACACCTCTAGTGTTCAACACCTCTAGTGTACAACACCCCAGTGTATAACAACCCTAGTGTACAGCACCACTAGTGTACAACACCCCTAGTGTTCAACACCTCTAGTGTACAACACCCTTAGTGTACAACACCCCTCGTGTTAGAGTTCTTACAGTAGAGGTCAAAGTTGTTACAGTCGCTGGTCAAAGTTGTTATAGTCGCTGGTCAGAGTTGTTACAGTCGAGGTCAGAGTTGTTACAGTCGAGGTCAGAGTTGTTACAGTCGAGGTCAGAGTTGTTACAATCGAGGTCAGAGTTGTTACAGTCGAGTCAGAGTTGTTACAGTCGAGGTCAGAGTTGTTACAGTCGAGGTCATAGTTGTTACAGTCGAGGTCAGAGTTGTTACAGTCGAGGTCAGAGTTGTTACAGTCGAGGTCAGAGTTGTTACAGTCGAGGTCAGAGTTGTTACAGTCGAGGTCAGAGTTGTTACGGTCGAGGTCAGAGTTGTTACAGTCGAGGTCAGAGTTGTTACAGTCGAGGTCAGAGTTGTTACAGTCGAGGTCAGAGTTGTTACGGTCGAGGTCAGAGTTGTTACGGTCGAGGTCAGAGTTGTTACAATCGCTGGTCAAAACTCCTCCCACTGAGCTGTTGTTATCCTTCACAAGAGCTGCAGAATGATCAGTTACTTAATTAATTTTGTCCCAGCGAATCATATATGTCAAGTATTTCACATTTGAAGGCAAATGTGATAAGTTACTCAGGGGTGTTGGGTGCATCGACCGCGTGTAACGACCTAGAACTGGTCAGCCCTACTCACCTTGTGTCAACCTTCGGACAGCAGTGTGGTGTCCCGTGGCCAGGTGGCAAAAACTTCTGCTTGACACGCTGAGTGTCCGGGTTTGATTCCCCGCGAAGGGGTAGAAACATTGAGCGTGTTTCCTTGCACCGGTTGTCCATGTTCACCCATCAGTAATAATGGGTACCTGGGTGTTAGTGGACTGATGTGGGTCACATCCTGGGCGTTAGTGGACTGATGTGGGTCACATCCTGGGCGTTAGTGGACTGGTGTGGGTCTCATCTTGGGTGCTAGTGGACTGATGTGGGTCACATCCTGGGCGTTAGTGGACTGGTGTGGGTAACATCCTGGGCGTTAGTGGACTGGTGTGGGTCTCATCTTGGGTGTTAGTGGACTGGTGTGGGTCACATCCTGAGTGTTATTGGACTGGTGTGGGTCTCATCCTGGGTGTTAGTGGACTGATGTGGGTCACATCCTTAGTGTTAGTGGACTGGTGTGGGTCACATCCTGGGTGTTAGTGGACTGATGTGGGTCACATCCTGGGTGTTAGTGGACTGGTGTGGGTCTCATCTTGGGTGCTAGTGGACTGGTGTGGGTCTCGTCCTGGGTGTTAGTGGACTGATGCGGGTCACATCCTGAGTGTTAGTGGACTGGTGTGGGTCTCATCCTAGGTGCTAGTGGACTGGTGTGGGTCCCATCCTGGGTGTTAGTGGACTGGTGTGGGTCTCATCCTGGGTGTTAGTGGACTGGTGTGGGTCTCATCCCGGGTGTTAGTGGACTGGTGTGGGTCTCATCCTGAGTGTTAGTGGACTGGTGTGGATCTCATCCTGGGTGTTAGTGTACTGATGTGTGTTTCCTTGCACCGGTTGTCCATGTTCACCCATCAGTAATAATGGGTGTTACCATCAGTAATAATGGGTGTATCAGTAATAATGGGTCTCATCCTGGGTGTTAGTGGACTGATGTGGGTCACATCCTGAGTGTTAGTGCACTGGTGTGGGTCACATCCTATAACGCGATTATTTGGCATTCTGGTAGCGGGGTGTAGATGATACGTCTTCGGAGGCTTCTTTGGTTATTGTTAAGCCGTGTTGGGTACACAGGCTTGTGTGTTGTGCCCATGTCCCGGGCAAGGCCATCTCACGAGAGAGAGCTAGGTGTAGGCCTTGTGTCTTCCTGCTAGGCCGCTGTGTGAGTGAGAGTGAGGCAAGGGCAGGCAGGCTGAAGTGGCAACGCCTATAGGTGGCAGCACCAGCATGGTGTGAAATATGAACTAAGCTGGCAGACAGCATGGGCTGTCTGTGCAGACAGTACAGGCTGTCTACATATGCTCGGCCACCTACCGTGCGTCGTCCCGACGCGACAATACTGGTGGTAAAAGAAACTCGGTCTCTCTCTCGTAGGAACAGGGCACAGAACACAAAATAAAAACATATGTATACATATGGACATGGAAAAATACTTCCTACAGGGAGGGAAGAAAAAAACACGTGGGGTGTGCTAAACATCGTGGTCAAAGGCAGTGAGCATCAAAGTGCATCACTGCACTCCTTCCTGCGTCTGGACAGATACTGCAACGCAGGAGACATCGCTGTGGCTGAGCTGTGATGTAACAGGGTATGGTCTCCTCTGGAACGGTGAAGCAGTCATCGTAGGAGTCGCTGCAGGTTTACACTCAACCTGGGGCACGACATGCTGGTGCCCTCGAGTGTGGCATCGACAAAACTCGGCAACTGGGCAGAACTTCTGGCAAACGACTCAGGAGGACACTTCTCGACTGTAACTGCCAGCGAGCGTGGAGCGAGTTGTGGAGTGAGTCGTGGCAGAGATGACTGGGCGAAACATCTGGGAGTCGTAACATCATACACCAGACTGCAGTGAGTGAGCTAGCAGCCAAAGTGACATCATCTTTGTGTAGGCTGCTCACCGAAACTTGTGACACGAGGCTGACACAGCGTCTGCCGACAGTGGCTAGCTGCAGCTTGGCGAGTGTCATTCTCTCGGCAGTTGGAGTTATAGCAGAGGTTAGTCTAAGCGTCCCCGGACTTGTTTCTCTACAACTGCAAATAGGTTAGAGCCATGGCTGCAGTCAGTCGAGACAACTGTTAAGGCCCTATTTGATAGTCCCACGGACGCACAGTACATTCATGCTGCTGTTGCAGCAGTGGATCTCACCCGGGATGATATAGGTGCCTTTGTGCAGCTCAATCGCATTTGTGAGATTCAGTCTTGGGACGAGCTTAAGGAGGAATATAGGCATTATTTTTGGCATAGTCGCCAATGCCATTACATTGAGATCATTACCAGCACACTGTTATTGCTGTTCTTGCTGGTGAACAGTGGTTTAGTGCCGATGAAGATAGCGTAGGTAGCAATGATACGGCCGTGGACTAGTTTGGCTTTAATTGGATAGGAGTGAGTACACAACGGGCAGTGTGAGGGAGTGACCGCAAGCCAGTCCGTGGAGGGGGAGCACTTGTGTCTATCAAGTCGGTCGGCCTAGGAGTGAGGGCGAATGGGCTCAGCCTCCCACTGACCTGGGTGAGCCTACAGAGGACAGCACTTAAATGCCGCGAAATATGAACTAGTCAGAACAGACGGCTAGGCTGTGTGTTCTGACAGTACAGGCTGTCTACATTTGCTCGGCCATGCACCTCGCGTCGTCCCGACGCGACAATACTGGTGGGCCCGTAGGTATAAAGGAATTACTTACACTAGCTACCCCAGAGAGGGACTGGCTTTCGCTCACTTGTAAATAAAAAATGGACATAACAATGCAACAGGCAAAAAAAAACTCTCCCATCCAGGGATAGAGAAAACTGGTTTGCCCACACTGATTCATTGAGGAGAGAGTCTGGAGATGTCGAGTCCGAAGACGTCAGCACTGGAACTAAAATCTTCTATATACAGGTTGTCCGCAGGGCTGAACATCAGTTGACCACTCATCTACGAACGTTGTTGCACCCTCACATCTGCAAACAATGACTGACAGTAGCATTTCCTAAGGTGTGACATGTGACTCAGAGGGCAGCAATGCCCTGACCGTAATACAGGCTTTTTTTTTTTTTATAAAAACACTGGGTGCACATACCTACAATAATACTAATCCATAGAATTCATTACACTCCGGGTACCCTTCTAAAAGTATTTACATACCTGGAGTTTACCTGGAGAGAGTTTCGGGGGTCAACGCCCCCGCGGCCCGGTCTGTGACCAGGCCTCCTGGTGGATCAGCGCCTGATCAACCAGGCTGTTGCTGCTGGCTGCACGCAAACCAACGTACGAGCCACAGCCCGGCTGATCAGGAACTGACTTTAGGTGCTTGTCCAGTGCCAGCTTGAAGACTGCCAGGGGTCTGTTGGTAATCCCCCTTATGTGTGCTGGGAGGCAGTTGAACAGTCTCGGGCCCCTGACACTTATTGTATGGTCTCTTAACGTGCTAGTGACACCCCTGCTTTTCATTGGGGGGATGGTGCATCGTCTGCCAAGTCTTTTGCTTTCGTAGTGAGTGATTTTCGTGTGCAAGTTCGGTACTAGTCCCTCTAGGATTTTCCAGGTGTATATAATCATGTATCTCTCCCTCCTGCGTTCCAGGGAATACAGGTTTAGAAACCTCAAGCGCTCCCAGTAATTGAGGTGTTTTATCTCCGTTATGCGCGCTGTGAAAGTTCTCTGTACATTTTCTAGGTCGGCAATTTCACCTGCCTTGAAAGGTGCTGTTAGAGTGCAGCAATATTCCAGCCTAGATAGAACAAGTGACCTGAAGAGTGTCATCATGGGCTTGGCCTCCCTAGTTTTGAAGGTTCTCATTATCCATCCTGTCATTTTTCTAGCAGATGCGATTGATACAATGTTATGGTCCTTGAAGGTGAGATCCTCCGACATAATCACTCCCAGGTCTTTGACGTTGGTGTTTCGCTCTATTTTGTGGCCAGAATTTGTTTTGTACTCTGATGAAGATTTAATTTCCTCATGTTTACCATATCTGAGTAATTGAAATTTCTCATCGTTGAACTTCATATTGTTTTCTGCAGCCCACTGAAAGATTTGGTTGATGTCCGCCTGGAGCCTTGCAGTGTCTGCAATGGAAGACACTGTCATGCAGATTCGGGTGTCATCTGCAAAGGAAGACACGGTGCTGTGGCTGACATCCTTGTCTATGTCGGATATGAGGATGAGGAACAAGATGGGAGCTAGTACTGTGCCTTGTGGAACAGAGCTTTTCACCGTAGCTGCCTCGGACTTTACTCTGTTGACGACTACTCTCTGTGTTCTGTTAGTGAGGAAATTATAGATCCATCGACCGACTTTTCCTGTTATTCCTTTAGCGCGCATTTTGTGCGCTATTACGCCATGGTCACACTTGTCGAAGGCTTTTGCAAAGTCTGTATATATTACATCTGCATTCTTTTTGTCTTCTAGTGCATTTAGGACCTTGTCGTAGTGATCCAGTAGTTGAGACAGACAGGAGCGACCTGTTCTAAACCCATGTTGCCCTGGGTTGTGTAACTGATGGGTTTCTAGATGGGTGGTGATCTTGCTTCTTAGGACCCTTTCAAAGATTTTTATGATATGGGATGTTAGTGCTATTGGTCTGTAGTTCTTTGCTGTTGCTTTACTGCCCCCTTTGTGGAGTGGGGCTATGTCTGTTGTTTTTAGTAACTGAGGGACGACCCCCGTGTCCATGCTCCCTCTCCATAGGATGGAAAAGGCTCGTGATAGGGGCTTCTTGCAGTTCTTGATGAACACAGAGTTCCATGAGTCTGGCCCTGGGGCAGAGTGCATGGGCATGTCATTTATCGCCTGTTCGAAGTCATTTGGCGTCAGGATAACATCGGATAGGCTTGTGTTAATCAAATTTTGTGGCTCTCTCATAAAAAATTCATTTTGATCTTCGACTCTCAGTCTGGTTAGCGGCTTGCTAAAAACTGAGTCATATTGGGACTTGAGTAGCTCACTCATTTCCTTGCTGTCATCTGTGTAGGACCCATCTTGTTTAAGTAGGGGCCCAATACTGGACGTTGTTCTCGATTTTGATTTGGCATAGGAGAAGAAATACTTTGGGTTTCTTTCGATTTCATTTATGGCTTTTAGTTCTTCCCGCGATTCCTGACTCCTAAAGGATTCTTTTAGCTTAAGTTCGATGCTTGCTATTTCTCTGACCAGTGTCTCCCTGCGCATTTCAGATATATTGACCTCTTTTAGCCGCTCTGTTATTCTTTTCCGTCGCCTGTAAAGGGAGCGCCTGTCTCTTTCTATTTTACATCTACTCCTCCTTTTTCTTAGAGGAATAAGCCTTGTGCATACATCGAGTGCCACCGAGTTAATCTGTTCTAGGCATAAGTTTGGGTCTGTGTTGCTTAGTATATCTTCCCAGCTTATATCGGTTAGGACTTGGTTTACTTGGTCCCACTTTATGTTTTTGTTATTGAAGTTGAATTTGGTGAATGCTCCCTCGTGACTAGTCTCATTTTGTCGGTCTGGGGCTCCTCGCATACATGTCTGAACCTCAATTATGTTGTGATCTGAGTATATTGTTTTTGATATGGTGACATTTCTTATCAGATCATCATTGTTAGTGAAGGTGAGGTCTAGTGTATTCTCCAGTCTAGTAGGTGTTGTGATAGAAACACAGGCCTTATCTCTAGGCTTTATTGAACATAGAATCTTCATAGTACTTCTGCAACAACAAAATATAATGACTAGTACATCTAATAATGGCTTCTACAGGGATGGTGATGTCTTGCATATGTCAAGAGAAAAGTTATAACTACAGGCCACATATTTAAACTCACCATGTAATCTGCATCGCTGATAAATGGATAAAGTAGGAGAGAATCACACACCATGTGTTGGTGCCCATGACACACACCAAACTGTTGTTGTTGTTAAGGGCCCCTAGAGGTGGTGCAGTATTATCCTGCTGCTGCTCCCCACAGGACCAGTATCACTACAATCTCCCCCTTCTAAAATATCAGAGACAGTAATCTCCCAAACTGTTAGGTGGGCGACGTACACGTCCCGACCTTCGTAGCCCTTGAGCCTCTTCACCAGGTTCGATATTTTCCAGCGGGGTTTGATTAACTGCTGGAGCAGAATCCTCTATTTCCATAGGGGTAGTCTCAAGGGGCTTTCCAGGAGAAAACGAAGCATCTTTCACATCTATTGGTGTATCTTGAGATTCCACACTAATAGGGATTTCAACTGGGGCTAAATGTCTTGTAGATACTGTAGTCTCTTCACCATTTTGGTAGCGAATGTGGGCGTAATGTGGATTAGCTTGCAGGAGCTCTACCTCTTCCACTAAAGGATCCGTCTTGTTCATCCTACGGTGACTCTTCAGGAGAACGGGTCCAGGATGACATAACCAAGTGGGCACGGAGGCTCCCGTAGAGGAACGACGTGAATAGTTGAGGAGTCTTTCATGAGGGGTTGCATTAGTAGCTGTGCACAGCAGTGATCTAATAGAGTGAAGAGCATCAGGTAGGACAGTTTGCCAGTGTTGAACAGGTAGATTGCGCGACTTTAATGTCATTGTAACTGCCTTCCATATAGTACCATTGAACCGCTCCACTTGACCATTGCCTTGAGGGTTGTAGCTTGTTGTTCTGCTGCAGGCAATACCTTTGCTAGCCAAAAACTCCTGAAGTTCGTTACTCATGAACGAGGATCCCCTGTCTGAATGGATATAAGCTGGCATACCAAAAATAGAGAACAACTGTGAAAGACAACTAATAACAGTTGAAGCAGCCATATTTGCACAGGGGAATACAAAGGGAAACCTTGAATATTCATCTACTATGTTAAGGAAATACCTATTCTGATTTGTGCTTGGTAGAGGTCCTTTGAAATCTATATTCAATCTTTCGAAAGGCTGGGTGGATTTTATGAGATGAGTCTTCTCTGGCTGATGAAAGTTTGGCTTGCACTCTGCACATACTCTGCATGCTCTGATCACTTGTCGCACATCTTCCACTGAGTAGGGCATGTTCTTTGATTTGACAAAATGGTACAGGCGTGTAACTCCTGGGTGACACAAAGCCTTGTGGAGAGCTGAGAGTGATTGCAAATCATGACATGCTGCTCCACAGTGGGACCTAGAGAATGCATCAGGTGAGATGTTCTCTTGACCCGGTCGGTACAGAATATCAAAGTCATAACACGATAGTTCCATCCTCCAGCGTAATATCTTGTCATTCTTTATCCTACTTTTGTGCCTCTTGTCGAACATATACATCACGGACCGTTGGTCAGTCCTTATGGTGAAATGTCTACCAGTTAAATAATGCCTCCAGTGGCGAACTGCTTCTATGATGGCCTGGGCTTCCTTTTCTACAGCAGCATAACATTTCTCTGATCCTTGAAAAGTTCTCGAAAAGAAGGCTACTGGTCGTCCTGCCTGAGATAAGACTGCAGCAATGGCAATGTCAGATGCATCCGTTTCCACTTCGAATGGTAGGGACTCATCAATGGCTTGAACTACTGAGTTTTCAATGTCCTGTTTGAGAGTATGGAAAGCGGCTTCTGCTTCCTTTGTCACAGGAAATGTGGTAGCACTCAATGGGCGGACTTCACTTGAATAGTTGTAGATCCATTGTGAGTAATAAGCAAAGAGACCAAGAGTTCTTCGGAGTGACTTTTTGTCTTGAGGCATTGGAAGTTCCCGTAGAGGTCGTAGTCGTTCAGGGTCTGGGAATATTGAACCTCCTTCCACTACATAACCAAGGATGCTAAGCCTTTTAGTTGAAAAAGTGCACTTTTCCTCATTGTAACTGATATTTTTCTTCTTGGCGGCTTCCAAAAACTTATCAAGGTTTGCATCATGTTCCTCCTGGGTCTTGCCACAAATGGTAACATTATCTAAATACGCGTAGGTTCCCATGAGTTGCTCTTCCTGAATGAGTGAATCCATAATTCGTTGGAAGCAGGCTACCCCATTGGTGACTCCAAAAGGGACTCTGGTAAACTGATACAGGCCATCACTAGCCTGAAACGCTGTGTATGGTTTATCTTCATTCCTTATAGGGACTTGATGATAGGCACTCTGCAGATCAATTGTGCTAAACACGTAGTACTGAGCAATTTTGTTCACTGTATCGTCAATTCGAGGTAGAGGGTACCCATCAAGAAGTGTAAATTTGTTGATTGTCTCAGAGTAATCGATAGCCAGTCTCCGTTTCCTATAACCATCTTTAACAACAACAACCTGTGCACGCCAAGGGGAATCACTCGGTTCTATAATACCCTCCTTCAGCAGCCTCTGAGTTTCTTTCTCAATGAACATCCGATCCTCATAAGAATAGCGGCGTGACTTAGCTGATATAGGATGGCAATCCGCGGTAAGATTTGCAAACAGCTTTGGTGGGTCTACCCTTAAAGTGCTAAGTCCACAGACAACAAGAGGAGGCAGTTCACCTCCATATGTTAAGGTGACACTACCATGCAGCTTCTGAAAGTCCTGACCAAGGATAACATCAGAGCACAGTTGTGGCAGAATAGCTAAATGTACATCTTGATAATCCTTTCCATTAACTCTGAGATTTACCTTACAAAACCCTAAGGTCTGAATAGAGAGAGATGTTGATGCCATGGAAACGGTACCTGATGAGTGATGTAGAGTCAAGGAGAGCCGTTTAACTAAGTCAAGGTTGATGAAACTCTCTGAGCTGCCACTATCAATAAGACCATCTACTTCTGTTCCTTTGATGAATACTTTCACAACTGCCTTTGACAGTGAATTTGGAGTAGCCGCAGAAGTCACTGTTGCTAGAGTCGCATGATCACTGGAATGTGTGGAGGCACTAGCTCTTGTTGATGCATTAGCACGACATACTTTAGCAAAGTGACCTTTCTTGTGGCATTTATGGCACATTGCTTCACGAGCAGGACACTTTGGACGTGGATGTCTTGAAAAACCACAAAAGAAACACACCGTACCTGCTGCTGCTGTCACTGAGGCAGGTTCCCCAGTAACTTCATTGCAAGAGTCTTGGTCAGGAATTGCAGCACTTACCACTCGAGAAGGCTGAGTGGTACTGTATACTTCAGAATTCTTCTGGGCTGAATCTAGAGCTCTTGCCTGGTCAAAGGCAGCGGCTAAGTCGAGAGTTTTATTCTCCAATAAACGCTGCCTTATTATTGGTGATTGCAGGCCACTGATAAAAGCATCCCTGATGGACTCTTCACAATACTGAGCAGCTGTCACTGCTTGGAAGTGACAGTCCTTACCTAAAATTTTCAGTGCTTGAAAGTATTCCTCTAAGGACTCATCAATCTGCTGGCGGCGAGTTGCAAGGCGATAGCGTGCAAAGATTTCATTTGTAGGTTTAATATACTGAGACTTGAGGGTTTTGATAGCATCTTCGTAGGTATTACACTCAGAAATAGCCTCATATATCTTAGGTGACACAAAATTGATGAGCAGACTTAGTTTATCTAGATCTTCTTTAGGAAGGGCTCCCAAGAAGTTTTCGAAAGTCTTAAACCAGTGCTTCCATTCCTGAGCAGCCGTTGATAAGCTGGGGTCACAGTCTAGCCTCTCAGGTTTCAGTAAACGCTCCATGTTGTGATGTAGTCTAGCGCAGGATCACCACCAGGTAGCCCAGGATTCTATGTTCAATAAATTGTTGTGATAGAAACACAGGCCTTATCTCTAGGCTTTATTGAACATAGAATCTTCATAGTACTTCTGCAACAACAAAATATAATGACTAGTACATCTAATAATGGCTTCTACAGGGATGGTGATGTCTTGCATATGTCAAGAGAAAAGTTATAACTACAGGCCACATATTTAAACTCACCATGTAATCTGCATCGCTGATAAATGGATAAAGTAGGAGAGAATCACACACCATGTGTTGGTGCCCATGACACACACCAAACTGTTGTTGTTGTTAAGGGCCCCTAGAGGTGGTGCAGTATTATCCTGCTGCTGCTCCCCACA